>NC_057802.1:154720570-154731945 GCF_018294505.1 Triticum aestivum
CTCATATCGTGCGTATGGTGTCTCGCATTGCTATGTCATTTGATTAGTTTAGACATGCTTTGTGTGAATGCCACCTGTTCAGTGTCTAATTACCATATATGTGAATTATGCATTGCCATCTTGTTGCAAGACATTATATATGTGAATTATACAATGCTATCTTGTTGCAAAGGCATTATATATGTGAATTATGCAATGCCATGCTGTTTAGCCAATCATTATGTATGTGAATTATATCATGCTATCATTTTTTGTTTTACGTGTTCCATTTGTCGACAGCGTTTGTATATTCAACTACTCTTCCTGTGCATCAGCCATTTGAAGCGGTGATGGAAGTATCTGGAGTGAAAACAAGGTATTCAGAGCAGACAATGCTACCTGCTGAAGCAGACATCTTGCTGGTTAGAGAGAGCTCCTCAGAGGAGGATTAAGAGACTGATGACCAGTCCTATTTCCCCCCTGAGGTATATGCTCAAACTTGGCAGGGTTATATTACCCATGTCATGCATGTTGTCTTGCATTGCTTAGTTTTTACATCATATATGGATTGCCATCTGCTTACTTGCTTACTATATAAATCATATATTTGAATTATATCATGCCATCATGTTTACATAGTACATACACATCATCTATCTGAATTATGGCATGGCAACCCATTTAATAAAGACATCATATAGTTATATCATCTCATCCTGTTTAGTGTTTACAGTCATCATATTTTGAATTATGGCATTCTATCCATGAATGTATGTGAATTATGGCATGCCAACCTATTTAATAAACACATTATATAGTTATGTCATGTCATCCTGTTTACATAGTCTCATATTTTCAACTATGTCTTTCCATCTTTTTTAGTTAGCCATCATAATGTGAAATTGTGTCATGCTATCCTGTTTAGTTAGCCATCATATATGTGAAATTGCGTCATGCTATCCTGTTTGGTTAGACAACATAAATATGAATTATTTCATGCCCTCTTTTATTCCCCACTATCCATTGCACCTGTTTATCATACAATGTCTATACTTTCAATTACTTTTCTTGTTTATCAGCCATTTGAATTGGAGAGCGTGATGGCAGTATCTAAGGGAGTAACAACACGGTCTTCAGAAAACATAGTGCTACCAGTTGATGCAGATAGAACCACGGTTGTACTTGCCCAAGGACCAGATCCACCACACATAACCCAGACTCTCGCAGATTGTACCCCTACCCAGTTGGACAGAGAACCAGCTACACCCCTTCTAACCCCAACCCTGGCAGATAGTAACCCAGTTCAAGTTGACACAGCACCGTCTCCACCACAGAGCACCTAAACACGAGCAGTTAGTAAGGGAACTGCAGTGCCCAAAGCACGAGGACCACCACTCCGAATCCCAACTCAACGCTTAAAGGAGAAGAAGATTTGTTCTCAGGTCAGGTTCGTAGCTATGGTTCATACTCCTTTGCTCTTGCATTACTGTATTTACTCATACCAACTATTTTCAAATTTGAAGGATGGAATTGAAACTCCAATGGCGCAACAGGTATGTTTTAAATCTGTTTCTTTAACTGGTTTGCTGTTGTAACCTAATCTATGTTGATTTCAGTTTCAATTGAATAAACAGTTATGTTCTCATGTCATGCACATTACAAGTGTTGTTATTGCTCTATAGTTACCCACACTTATATTCTGTCTATTCTGCTTTGTCTTGAACAAATATTATTTGAACTGTGTCTCTATCTTGATTTGGCAACAAAAACTAGAATGATAAGACCATAAAGTGACCATGGTACATAGATATATGTTGGTTTCATGCTGTTATCCTGTCCACTTTACTACTGAACTCATTTACCAAAATGAGTTTCATATACAACATGGTAAACATGTGATGTGTCTGCTTGTTTCTATTTTAGAATGCGGACAAAATATTGGAGAATAGTACCGCGTTATCCAATGGTAAAGGAAGTAATGCAGATAAGGTTCAAGATAGTGAGACATCCATGTTGGTCTCCAAGAAAGCTGATAAAAACTATCTTGACGACAGTGAGGGAACCCAAAACTCCTGTCTTGATGTAGTATTTGAGTTACTGGCCACTACTGCTGGCACAAGCTGTTCGAACTCGCTGCCTGAATCAGTTCGTCTTCTTGAGTCTCAACTTCAAGTTGAAAGACATCGATCAGATGTGCTACGTCAGGAAGCTGAAGGACTGAGGAAGTCCCTGCAGAATTCATATGCATATTTTCTGGTGCAACAGCAAGCGCTGGAGGATTTAAGCGCCAAACAAGAGAAAGTTAATAAGCTTGCTAAGCATCTTGCCAGCATTATGGGTACCCAGGATATTGTTTCTTGAAATCTTCTGAAGTGGTTTCAGTTCTGGATTTTTTTGCTGCGGCGTTTATTTGCGCTGGTCGCTAACTTTGAAAACTAGTGTATATGATATGCTGCTTTGTTCCCTATATTTGCACTGGTGGCGAACTTTGATGCCCAGTGGATGTAATATGTGTAATAGCCGTGATAGCCTACGTCAGTTGCTTGCTTATTTATTTCCTTGTTGTCTTGTTTATTTGTTTGCTTGTAGTCATTGCAGTTCTTTTTCCGCGGTTAGCTAGTGGCTGCAATAACCTATTTTTTAAAACTAGGCCACAATAACCATGGGCTAATATTTACTGTAGTGACACTGGGCTTCCTACTGGCCGTAGAAACAGTGGGCCTTCTACGGGCCGTAGAAACAATGGGCCTTCCGCGGGCCGTATCATCAATGGGCCTTATACGGGCCGTATGATCGATTGGCCAAACATGGGCCAAACAGACCGCATTATGGCCGTAAACGGGCTAGAGTTGGAATCGTCCGTTCATGGGCCGACCATAACGGGCCATCGTTAATAGGCCATATTTGATGATGGTATGAAAACGGCCCAACGTATTAACGGACCACAAACGGGCCGACTGTAACCACGGGCTGAATTTCGCCCACAAGCAGAAAATGACAGTAACGGGCCGTAAGTAAACGAATGCTGGAAATGAGCCCAAGAATAAATGGGCTCTGAGAAGGCCGAAAGATAACATGGGCTGGAAATGGCCCAACGGAATAACGGGCCGTTAATGGGTATAAAGTGATACACTGTTCATTACAGGCCAGTTTCACCACGGGCCGTTAATGGGTGTAAAGTGATACACTGTTCATTATGGGCCAGTTTCACCATGGGCCGTTAATAGGCCAAGAGTTACATAGGGCCTCATGTGGGCCGAAAGACGTCATGGGCCATACATGCGCCAGAAGTGAAAACGGGCTGGAATCATATTGGATGGCCCAGATGACGCTACTAGGCCTAATTCGGATAGGGCGTAACGAGCCTTGGGTTAGCAGGCTGTAAATGGGCTATATGCGAACAGGCCGTTAACAGGCTTTCCATGGGCCAGCCCGCCACCTTTTGACCAAGTCAAACGGGCCGGCCTTTTCACAGGAATGGGCCTCTGTTGGGCCATGCCACGTGTCGACGTATCATAGGCGCCTTCCGTCCAATGAGTGGATGACATCTGTCCCAACGATGAGCCGACACGTGTTTCCTCCAGCCAATGATGATTTTACACGTGGAAAATCCCCATTGGTTGGGGCTGTTAACGGGTTATCGGATCCAAAACCCGACCCGATAGATTAACGGCGTTCCGTTACAGTGGATGCCACGTGTCGGTCACCCTTGACGAAAGCACTTCTGTGACGTGCGATTTATCGTCATGGAAGTGGACACTTCCGTGATGATAATTTTGGTAATGTCATGGAACACTTCTACGACAGCACTATCTTGATTCTGTCATAAAATCGTCATGGATGTACATGCATGACAAAAAACGCGACCTACCGTGACAAACACGTATCATCACGGAAGTGTATTTTTTTTGTAGTGTCCTTCCCTTGCAGGGCCTTCACGACGTGTGCGAGGCAAGTCACAACAGGCCGCACCTCGCGTACAAGGCAGCCTTGGCTGACCTGGCAATGAAGGAAAGGGAGTTGCAGCGAATCTGGGGGTAGGTTTTCCGTCTTGTCTCAGTGGTGGTGCGCCAGCGCACCCACAGGGTGTAACCCTCAAGATCCAGGCCGGCTGCTCGGGAGCCGGGTCGGATCTCCCTTGGCGTTCTTCTTACCGCTTCTTTGTATTCCGGCGTCCGTCCCACCGCTGACCGACGAATCTGCCCCTGCCTCGCAGCTGCCGGCGATTACCCAGCAGAGATCCAGGCCCTTCGACGCCTGCTCTCGCGAGCTGGCCAGCGGTGCGACCTGCTACGGGAGCTGGTGGAATGGATAGAGGGGCATCAAGATCAGCGGACGGCTGGCCATTGGGCCAAGCTGGACCGGTTGACGGAGGAACACCAGAGGGCTTTAGCAGAAAGGGATGAAGCGGCGGGCCGGGCCGCCCAGGAAATCACCGGCCTGAAGGTGGACCAAGACAGTCGGACCACCGCATGGACAACATGGGAGCAATAGATGCTGCCCGAAGCGCATCGCATCAACCAGCTACTCACTTGTGAGCTTTGTTGCACCCCATTTGGCCTTCACGCCTGGTCGGGCTTGTATTTCCCTTCTTTACTTCGTTTTCCTAGCAGGAGCCTTCTCGGAAACGCAGAAGGCGGCTGAACGCACCGTGAACACCCGCCGGGTGGCCCAGTGGGAGGCCGGGGTCGGCGTCGGGCAGACTGCCGCTTGGACGATGGAGGAGACAGGTATTTTTGTCGACGCCCGCGTGCAGGCGATTATGCACACCATGAACTGGCTCCGCGAAGCCGTCCTGGCATCGGTGTAACCCCTTTGGCCGAGTGTCGTGCAGCCGACAAGCATCAGTCGGCTGGTGAGGTGGCTGGAGGCGTCGCCGGCTAGGATTAGCGTGTGGCGGGTCTCCGCCGCGCGGGCTGGCGCGACGATGGCGCTGCGTCTCACGCTTTCTTGCCATCCAGGAATCAAGTTGGACAAGTTGACCACGCAAAAACTCAAGGCGGAGTCGGACTTGGCGGCGCGGGCCAAGCTGCTTGCCTGCCGCGCCAGCGAGATAACTACCTTCACCCCGCATGGCGAGTTCTTCAGGGTGCGAGCCGCTGGCAACGTGGAGGTCCCGGAAGATTCCTACGAGCTACTCTTTGACGACCCGGAGGGCAACCAGGCCGAGATGCTCGACGAAGGTACCGGCTCGAGCAGCGGGGCATATGCTAATGACGACGCCGAGATGGATACTAGCGTCGTAGAGGAGCGGGAGCGATCTAGCGCCGACGACCCCACCACTTAGGAGGCCATGCATTTTCTGCTATTTTAGTTTCGACCCACTATAAATAGTTATTATGTAGTTCCACCCATTGGGGGTGTATCTTAAACATGCTGGACCTCGGCCTTAGGCCTATTGCCGTGATTAAGAATGCATGTGTATCTCTTGTTGCCAGCGACTCGCTTTTGCTTTCGTCCTTAGGCATTTTCCTGTTGGGCCGCTTACTTTATCCTGCTTCCCGCTAGTCGTGCAGCCAGAAGCCGGTCTATGGCTGGGGCAGGAATTCGGTTTCCATAGAGGGTGCATAGTACTTAGGCTTTCGGGACTCGAGCGCCGGTGAAACGCCCATTGGGCCGGCCGACCTCAGGACAGGGATAGTTTTGTGATAAGGTAATTTGTAACGGGTAACAAGTAATAAAAGTAAAAAAGGTGCAACAAGATGGCCCAATCCTTTTTGTAGCAAAGGACAAGCCTGGACAAACTCTTATATAGAGAAAAGCGCTCCCGAGGACACATGGGAATTATCATCAAGCTAGTTTTCATCATGCTCATATGATTCGCGTTCGTTACTTTGATAATTTGATATGTGGGTGGACCGGTGCTTGGGTGTTGTCCTTTCTTGGACAAGCATCCCACATATGATTAACCCCTATTGCAAGCATCCGCAACTACAAAAGAAGTATTAAGGTAAACCTAACCATAGCATGAAACATATGGATCCAAATGAGCCCCTTACGAAGTAACTCATAAACTAGGGTTTAAGCTTCTGTCACTCTAGCAACCCATCATCTAATTATTACTTCCCAAAGCCTTCGTCTAGGCCCAAACAATGGTGAAGTGTCATGTAGTCAACGTTCACATAACACCACTAGAGGAGAGACAACATACATCTCATCAAAATATCGAACGAATACCAAATTCACATGACTACTTATAGCAAGACTTCTCCCATGTCCTCAGGAACAAATGTAACTACTCACAAATCATATTCATGTTCATAATCAGAGGGGTATTAATATGCATAAAGGATCTGAACATATGATCTTCCACCAAATAAACCAACTAGCATCAACTACAAGGAGTAATCAACACTACTAGCAACCCACAGGTACCAATCTGAGGCTTTGGGACAAATATTGGAGACAAGAGATGAACTAGGGTTTTAGAGGAGATGGTGCTGGTGAAGATGTTGATGGATATCGACCCCCTCCCGATGAGAGGATCGTTGGTGATGACGATGGCGATGATTTCCCCCTCCCGTAGGGATGTTTTCCAAGCAGAACAGCTATGCCGGAGCCCTAGATTGGTTCCGCCAAGGTTCCGCCTCGTGGCGGCGGAGTTTCTTCCCGAAAGCTTGCTTATGATTTTTCCTCGGATGAAAGACTTCATATAGCAGAAGATGGGCACCGGAGACCTGCCAGGGGGCCCACGAGGCAGGGGGCGTGCCCAGGGGGTAGGGCGCGCCCCCCACCCTCATGGCCAGGGTGTGGGCCCCCTCTGGTGGATTCTTTTGCCAGTATTTTTTATTAATTCCAAAAATAACTTCCGTGAAGTTTCAGGACTTTTGGAGCTGTGCAGAATAAGTCTCTAATATTTGCTCCTTTTCCAGCCCAGAATTCCAGTTGCTGGCATTCTCCCTCTTCATGTAAACCTTGCAAAATAAGAGAAAATAGGCATAAGTATTGTGACATAACGTGTAATAACAGCCCATAATGCAATAAATATCGATATAAAAGCATGATGCAAAATGGACGTATCAACTCCCCCAAGCTTAGACCTCGCTTGTCCTCAAGCGGAAGCCGATAACGAAAAATATGTCCACATGTTTAGAGATAGAGGTGTCGATAAAATAAAATACGGACATGAGGGCATCATGATCATTCTTATAACAGCAACATATTTGGATATTGTCATATGATCTCTTATGCTCAAGTAATAATCTATTCACAATGAAAAGTATGAATCAGAAACTTCATTGAGAACTAACAAACTAAAATTTCAGTCATTGAAGCAATTGCAATTTATCAGTATGAATGCGATGCACCAGTATCAAAAAGTACGACTGCAGTAAATGACTTAACCAATAACTTACCTAGTACTGCAGCTGGCTGGGCTTCAACCTCCTCCATGTTAACGTGGTTCACTTGTCCCCTGGTGAAAGGGTTGGGCTTCTTCCCAGAGCTTCCATTACCATTTCCATTCTTAGCTTCAGGACATTCATTGGCGTAATGTCCGGTCTTCTAGCACTTATAGCAAGTAACGTGGCTTAGATCCTTCTTGGCGGGCGTTGCCGGGTTGGAACGGTTCTGTCCGCTGCTTCCTCCATTACCATTCCCGTTCTTGGAGCCACTATGGTTGTGCGAACTTCCTCCATTATGAGTGTGGCCTCCATGGTTATGAACAAGTCCTCCTGAGTTCAGGGTGAAACGGGGTCTCTGCTGAGCTCCAGAATCATACTTCCCTTGTCCATACTTCCTCTTGCGGCTGTCAATCTGCTGCTGCTTCCCTTCAAGCATGAGAGCTCTATCCACCAACTCCTGGTAGTTATTGAAATTTGCCACCATCAACTGCATGCTCAGCTCATCATTCAGTCCTTCCAGAAACTTCTCCTTCTTAGTTGCATCTGTAGCGACGTCATCTGGGGCATAACGCGCTAGCTTACTAAAGTCATCCACATACTGTCCAACCATGCGCCCTCCTTGGCGTAAGTTGCCAAACTCACGCTTCTTCATGGCCATAGCTCCTGCTAATACATGGGCAGTGCGAAAAGCTTGCTGGAACTGGTCCCATGTCACAGTTTCAATGGGGTAAGTGACTATGAAATTCTCCCACCATGATGTTGCGGGTCCATCTAGCTGATGTGCGGCAAAACACACTCTCTCCGCATCTGTGCATCCTACAGTAGTCAACTCCCTTTCAATCTTGCGGAGCCAATCATCTGCAACAATCGGCTCGGTGCTACTGGAGAACACCAGCGGATTCAGCCTAAGAAAACGGGCTAAGTGATCAACTGGTGGTGGTGGTGGTGGGTTGTTGTTGTTGTTACCCTGGTTTTGATTCTGGACTAGTATCTGCATCAATGCATTCTGTTGCTGGATCAACTGAGTGAGCTCCGGTGGGAAGGCAAATCCATTGTTGCATCTCGGAGGCATCTGCTGGCTTTATAAAAGATGAGAAAACAGAATAGAATGAGGTCTAGGGGAAAACACTACCCATTTGCACATGAGACAAACACAAACATATCACTCAATCAAATCAAACAAGGGCATACAATCGGTCTAGAACTATCGTTACAAAAGTGCTCGGACTATACTATATACATGGTGGAATACTACTACTGATATGGTGGTCGACTAGAAAAATTGATCAGTCGAAGACTCCATGATATCTGCTCCAGCTTCGTCAACACAGTCATCATCGCTATCGTCAGGGTCCGAGTCAGTGTCCTCGATGATGATGTAGTTATCCGGGCAAGTGGAATCGTCATCTTCTCCTCTTGGCGCGGGGTCTCCCATGAAAACTCCTAGCTTCCTTGTCAGGTCGTCATTCTTCTCCACTAGTACGACAATTTCCTCCTCATAATCTTCGCGTGTAGCCTTGAGTTCTTCCTCCAGTTCTGTGATCTTTGTCAGCGCCTTCTTCAGATCTGTCATGCCTGCACACATCTGGTTCTCCTGGCGTCGAATGTGCTGGTTTAACTCCTGGATGAAAGCTGCAATCGATCTATCCTTCCTGGTGCTGATCATCTCCCATTGCTCATCTGTGCACCCACAAATCTGATAGATAGTATCCTTGAGATCCTTGTGGTAAACTTCTCCAATGCGTCCCATGGTGATGTGAGCTGCCATACTCTTTCCTAGACTCCAGGTTGGTGCATCAAAGAAAACTCTATGGCCTCAGTGACTAGCGTGAATGTCCTTCCTGGAACTTGAACTTGAATCATCCAGCGCTCCTCTTCTAGTAATGTGGCATTGTAAGCCCCGGTGAAGCTTGGTATTCCGATGTTCAGGTACCTAGTGACTTCCTTCAAGTGGCATCCAAAAGGGGTGTCTTCATCCGGTTGCGTGAACTTGATCCTTGCATCCGCCATCCTAAAGAGTAGAAAATGGAGAGGAGTTAGAAATGAGAAGAGAGTAGTGATCTAGGGCTTTAGCTTAGTGGTCGTGTCCTACAGTCAGCGTGTGCTCTGGTACCATCTTGTAGCGACCAGACCTCAAACACTCTAATCTCTGTGCATAAGTGTCATCCCTGGATCGGTAATGCTGACACACACAGTACTTGAAGGATTTATAGCAGAGTAGCAATCACACGCTTATTACATCGAATGTCTCAAAAGAGAACTTATTACAATAAATATGGCTTAAGGCCATCTAATACGATAACAGCGGAGGGCTTGGAAGATAAAGTGAGTCCATCAACTCCAACGACATCACTGAGTGAAAGACCACGACGTAAGGCTCCTTACTCGTCGTCTGAAAAGTCTGCAACATGATATGTTGCAGCCCGAAAACGGGTCAGCACATGGAATATGCTGGCAATGTAACTCAAAAGAGTAATTAACAGAATAATGCTATCGCTACATGCATGTATGGCTGGTGGAGGCTGTATGGTTAATATGTTTTGCGAAAAGCCAATTTTTTCCTAAAACAAAGGAATATATTTTATTAACTACAAAATTGGTTGAAAACATTGAGAATGGTAAACCCCATCTCAATCCCAATTAAAAGTAATAAATAACCCAATCTAATTTTATAATTAAGAGTGATGAGATCCACGTGATAATCCAAGAACCAGATACTCAAGATGTCCATAACCGGGGACACGGCTAACCATGATTAGTTTGTACACTCTCTAGAGGTTTGCGCACTTTTCCCCACAAGAATCGATCTCCTTCGTTGGATTTCTCGCACTACATGATGTTTGAGAAACGGATGACCGAGACACGGTCTTTCAGAAGCGTTAGCACCTTACGATGGGTAGACATTACCACCTAAATCCCCTACATCTGCTAGTCTACCACTCTAAGAGTTCACACGACTTAATCAACTATGCCAGAGCCCATAATGGCTTGTGGCTGCACACGGAAGTTTCTAGCATGAATAATCTCATGATCCCTTTGAGCCTAGGTGGCAGTCCATTGGAGAATCACACGGTACCCCAGGATTTCCAAAAATACAGGCAATCACTGGAATTCCCCAGGTACCTCAATCCACCCAGATGTGTATTTAAGTTGCCACCTTAAGTTGAACCATTAATTAACAATCTCACATCTGTCATGGATACAATCAAACCCAAATCCACGTCTACGAGCATAGCATAGCAATATAAGCAACGTAGAAGTAACTCCCAAAGGTTTGATAATAAACAGGTGAATAGGTACTACCTCAACTACTTCCCAACCCACAATTTAATTCAGATCCTAACCTTGCAATTGTTTGAGGATTGATCTAATGCAATAAAACTGGGTAGTAAAGAGGTATGATCAAAGTGTTACTTGCCTTGCTGATGATCCACGAAACCTAGAGACTCGTAGTAGCATGCTTCGCACTCCGGGTACTCTATCACAAACAAACAAACATACAATAAGCAATCAAGCAAGGGCACGGGTAAAACTCAAATAAAAGATCTAACCAGAAAGTTCAACTTAAGAACTCCGGTTTGCAAAAAGAATCAAATCAAACGAAGCAACAAAACTCAAACGGCGAAAGAAACAAGCTTTGTTTACTAATCTGGACTAAAGTCAAATTTTACAGTAGCAGCAACTTGTTTAAGTTGATTAAACAGAAAGAGGGCTTCAAGACGAAACTCTAGGCGCTTGAATCGCCTGATTCCGATAAACGAGCGAAAAATTATACTAAAACGAAAATCGGATCAGAAATCGCGATCGAAAATAATCGCGGAAAATCCGAGAAAAAGAAAAAACTGACGAACAGGCTAACGAACGTTCGCTGTCTGCGGCTAAACGGTGAAAATCGTTCTTTAAAACGAACGTACGGATGAACGTCCGCTAAATAACTAAATCAAAAAAAACGATCTAAAAAAATAAACCGCGGGTTCTAAAAAACCGACGGTTTTCTAACGAAAACCGAGGCGACGGCGGCGGCTACCTCCGGCGGATCCGGCGAGACGGTGG
>NC_057802.1:154732393-154765465 GCF_018294505.1 Triticum aestivum
GGGGTTGGCGGCGGCGGGGTGCGGGGCTGGGCTGGCTAGGGTTTGGCGGCTCGGGCCCCTCGTCTCTTAAAGGGCCGGCCGGGTCGGTGTCCCAAGCGGACACGGCCCGGTAGGTCGGTAACTTTTTTTTAATTATTCCGCTCGGAAAATCCCAAAATAAATTTTGCCCGTCCTCTAAAAATAGGCCGGACAGGGTGAACATTTATTTGGGCCTATAATGAAATTTTGAAAAACTTATATTTTTCCTAATTAAAATAAAATAGCGACAAAACTCCGAATAAAAATATTATTTGATTTTAACATTAAATCTCCAATGTTTCTTTATTTTGAGGAAGTCATTTTATCTTCTCTCTTTTATTTTTATAAAAGAAATATTCAAGAGAAAAATAATTAAAATCAAAAGATCCTCTTTTTAAAATTCGAGAAAAACTCGAATATGAAAATAATGAAATCCCCAACTCTCTCCGCGGGTCCTTGAGTTGCGTAGAATTTCTAGGATTAAACTAAAATGCAATAAAATATGATATGCAATGATGATCTAATGTATAACATTCCAAATTGAAAATTTGGGATGTTACAAACCTACCCCCCTTAAGATGAATCTCGGCCTCGAGATTCGGGTTGGCTAGAAAATAGGTGAGAGTGATCCTTCCGTAGGTCTTCCTCTCGTTCCCAGGTGGCTTCATCTTCAGTATGGCGACTCCACTGAACTTTACAGAACTTGATTACTTTGTTGCGTGTCGCACGGCTGGCAAAATCAAGAATCTTAACTGGCTTCTCCTCGTAGGTCAAATCGCTATCCAACTGTATCGCTTCCAGCGGCACTGTATCTCTCAGAGGAATATCGGCCATCTCTGCGTGGCACTTCTTCAACTGAGAAACGTGGAACACATCGTGAACTCCGGACAATCCTTCGGGCAATTCCAACTTGTATGCAACTTCTCCCATACGTTCCAAAACGTTGTATGGTCCACAAAACGTGGCGCTAACTTTCCCTTAACTCCAAAACGCTTCACTCCTCGAAGTGGGGATACACAAAGATACACTCTGTTTCCAACTTCGTAAACCGTCTCCTTGCATTTTGAATCCGCATAACTCTTCTGCCTGGACTGGGCTACCTTGAGTCTATCGCGAATCAGTTTTTGAGAACCAATGTATCAATCCAGTAGGAGGCCACACGCAAATCCCTCGTACCTACACAAACAAATAAGAACCTTGCAACCAACGCGATAAAGGGGTTGTCAATCCCTTCACAGCCACTTGCAAAAGTGAGATCTGATAAAGATGATAAGATAATATTTTTGGTATTTTTATGATAAAGATTGAAAGTAAAGATTGCAAAATAAACGGTGACAGAAATAGCTCGTTGATGGGAGATTAATATGATGGAAAAAATAGACCCGGGTGCCATAGGTTTCACTAGTGGCTTCTCTCAAGATAGCATAAGTATTACGGTGGGTGAACAAATTACTGTCGAGCAATTGATAGAAAAGTGCATAATTATGAGAATATCTAGGCATGATCATGTATATAGGCATCACGTCCGCAACAAGTAGACCGACTCCTGCCTGCATCTACTACTATTACTCCACACATCAACCGCTATCCAGCATGCATCTAGAGTATTAAGTTCATAAGAACAAAGTAACGCATTAGGCAAGATGACATGATGTAGAGGGATAAACTCAAGCAATATGATATAAACCCCATCTTTTTATCCTCGATGGCAACAATACAATACGTGTCGTTTCCCCTACTATCACTGGGATCGAGCACCGCATGATTGAACCCAAAGCTAAGCACTTCTCCCATTGCAAGAAAGATCAATCTAGTAGGCAAAACCAAACTGATAATTCGAAGAGACTTGCAAAGATAACCAATAATACATAAAAGAATTCAGTGAAGATTAACATATTGTTCATAGATAATCTTGATCATTAACCCACAATTCATCGGATCTCAACAAACACACCGCAAAAAGAGTTACATCAAATAGATCTCCAAGAAGATCAAGGAGAACTTTGTATTGAGATCCAAAGAGAGAGAAGAAACCATCTAGCTAATAACTATGGACCTGAAGGTGTGTGGTAAACTACTCACACATCATTGGAGAGGCTATGGTGTTGATGTACAAGCCCTCCATGATCGATGCCCCCTCTAGCAGAGCGCCGGAAAAGGCCCCAAGATGGGATCTCACGGGTACAGAAGGTTGCGGCGGTGGAATTAGGTTTTCGTGGTGCTCCTCGATGGTTTTGGGGTACGTAGGTATATATAGTAGGAAGAAGTAAGTCGGTGGAGCCATGAGGGTGGAGGGCGCGCCCCCCTGCCTCGTGGCCTCCTTGTTGATTGCTTGACGTCCACTCCAAGTCCTCTGGATCACGTTTGTTCCAAAAATCACGCTCCTGAAGGTTTCATTCCGTTTGGCCTCTGTTTGATATTCTTTTTCTGCGAAACCCTGAAATAGGCAAAAAACAGCAATTTGCACTGGGCCTTGGGTTAATAGGTTAGTCCCAAAAATAATATAAAAGTGTATAAATAAGCCCATTAAACATCCAAAATAGAATATATAATAGCATGGAGCAATCAAAAATTATAGATACGTTGGAGACGTATCAAGCATCCCCAAGCTTAATTCCTGCTCGTCCTCGAGTACGTAAATGATAAAAACAGAATTTTTGATGTGGAATGCTACTTAGCATATTCTTCAATGTAATTTTCTTTATTGTGGCATGAATGTTCAGATCCGAAAGATTCAAGATAAAAGTTTAATATTGACATGAAAATAATAATACTTCAAGCATACTAATTAAGCAATTATGTCTTCTCAAAATAATATAGCCAAAGAAAGCTCATCCATACAAAATCATATAGTTTGGCCATGCTTCATTTTCGTCACACAAGAATGCTCTCATCTTGCACAACCCCGATGACAAGCCAAGCAATTGTTTCATACTTTAGTAATCTCAAAAAAAATTCAACTTTCACGCAATACATGAGCGTGAGCCATGGACATAGCACTATGGGTGGAATAGAATATAATGATGGGGGTTGTGTGGAGAAGACAAAAAAGGAGAAAGTCTCACATTGACGCAGCTAATCAATGGGCTAGGGAGATGCCCATCAATTGATGTCAATGCAAGGAGTAGGGATTGCCATGCAACGGATGCACTAGAGCTATAAATGTATGAAAGCTCAATCAAAAGAAACTAAGTGGGTGTGCATCCAACTTGCTTGCTCACGAAGACCTAGGGCATTTGAGGAAGCCCATTGTTGGAATATACAAGCCAAGTTCTATAATGAAAAATTCCCACTAGTATATGAAAGTGACAAAACAAGAGACTCTCTATCATAAAGATCATGGTGTTACTTTGAAGCACAAGTGTGGAAAAAGGATAGTAGCATTGTCCCTTTTTATTTTATTTTTATTTTTTTGGGCCTTCTTTTTTTTATTTGGCCTTTCTCTCTTTATTTTATTTTATTTGGTACAATGCTCTATTAATGATGATCATCACACTTCTATTTATTTACAACTCAATGATTACAACTCGATACTTAGAACAAAAGTATGACTCTATATGAATGCCTCCGGCGGTGTACCGGGATGGGCAATGAATCAAGAGTGACATGTATGAAATAATATGCATGGTGGCTTTGCCACAAGTACGATGTCAACTACATGATCATGCAAGGCAATATGACAATGATGAAGCGTGTCATAATAAACGGAACGGTGGAAAGTTGCATGGCAATATATCTCGGAATGGCTATGGAAATGCCATAATAGGTAGGTATGGTGGCTGTTTTGAGGAAGATATAAGGAGGTTTATGTGTGATAGAGCGTATCGTATCACGGGGTTTGGATGCACCGGCAAAGTTTGCACCAACTCTCAAGGTGAGAAAGGGCAATGCACGGTGCCGAAGAGGCTAGCAATGATGGAAGGTTGAGAGTGCGTATAATCCATGGACTCAACATTAGTCAAAAATAACTCACATACTTATTGCAAAAATCTACAAGTCATCAAAAATCAAGCACTACGCGCATGCTCCTAGGGGGATAGATTGGTAGGAAAAGACCATCGCTCGTCCCCGACCGCCACTCATAAGGATGACAATCAAAGAACTCCTCATGTTTCAAATTTGTTACACAACGTTCACCATACGTGCATGCTACGGGACTTGCAAACTTCAACACACGTATTTCTCAAATTCACAACTACTCAACTAGCACAACTTTAATATCACTACCTCCATATCTCAAAACAATCATCAAGTATCAAACTTCTCTTAGTATTCAACGCACTTTAACATTTTTATCTTGGATGCCTATCATATTAGGACTAATTTAATAACCCAAGGAAATGACCATGCTATTCTGAAGGACTCTCAAAATAATATAAGTGAAGCATGAGAGATCAATAATTCCTATAAAACCACCACCGTGCTCTAAAAGATATAAGTGAAGCACTAGAGCAAAATTGTTTAACTCAAAAGATATAAGTGAGGCATAAAGAGTATTCTAATAAATCCCGATTAATGTGTGTCTCTCTCAAAAGGTGTGTACAGCAAGGATGATTGTGGTGAACTAAAAATCAAAGACTCAAATCATACAAGACGCTCCAAGCAAAACACATATCATGTGGTGAATAAAAATATAGCTCCAAGTAAAGTTACCGATGGACGAAGACAAAAGAGGGGATGCCTTCCGGGGCATCCCCAAGCTTAGGCTTTTTGGTATCCTTGGATTTTACCTTAGGGTGCCTTGGGCGTCCCCAAGCTTAGGCTCTTTCCACTCCTTGTTCCATAATCCATCAAATCTTTACCCAAAACTTGAAAACTTCACAACACAAAACTTAACAGAAAATCTCATGAGCTCCGTTAGCGAAAGAAAACATAACACCACTTCAAGGTACTGTAATGAACTCATTCTTTATTTATATTGGTGTTAAACCTACTGTATTACAACTTCTCTATGGTTCATAAACTCCATTACTAGCCATAGATTCATCAAAATAAGCAAACAACACACGAAAAATAGAATCTGTCAAAAACAGAACTGTCTGTAGTAATCTGTACCTAACGCAAACTTCTGGAACTCCAAAAATTCTAAAATAAATTGCTGGACGTGAGGAATTAATCTATGAATCATCTTCAAAAAGAATAAACTAAAAAACACTCTCCAGTAAAAAGTTGTAACTAATCTCGTGAGCGCTAAAGTTTCTGTGTTTTACAGCAAGAATAAAAAGACTTTACCCAAGTCTTCCCAAAGGTTCTACTTGGCACAAACACTAATTAAAACAGAAAACCACATCTAACCAGAAGCTGGATGAATTATTTACTCCTGAACAGAACCAAAAAGCAAAAAAACTAAAATAAAATTGGGTTGCCTCCCAACAAGCGCTATCGTTTAACGCCCCTAGCTAGGCATAAAGGCAAGGATAGATCTTGGTATTGCCATCTTTGGCTTTTATTTTGTTAGCGGAATCATGCTCGAATCCGGGAGGTTCTTTATGTTTCCCTTCATATTCGGAAATTTTTAGATCTAAAGAATCCAACCGCTTATTGCAAAGGGTAATCAACATATTCATGCGGTGAAGATTTCCGCTAACACTCTTAAGAGGTTCAAGAGACTTTTGTAAAATCTTAGTTACTTCGCAAATCTTTTCAAAAACTTGTGTCTCTTCTTGGGTATGTTGTGGCCCCTTTTTTTGAGGTAGTGTTCCCACTACCCCCTCTATGATTTCATGCGCAATACTGGGATCAATTTCAATGAAATTTCCTTTGGCAACGCAATCCAAGAGTTGTCTATGGGACATATTTAGTCCAACGTAAAAATTGCGAAGCAAAATTCTAAAACTCACCTTTAAGGTGCAATTACGATAAGATTCCATGATCCTATACCAAACATCTTTTAAGTTTTCTCCTTGTCTTTGTTTGAAGTGAAGAACTTCAAACTCGGGAGACAAAGGAGCAGATAAAGGACTAGCCATAACGACGAAGCAAGCGAAAAAGGAGGGCGAATAAAAACGGCAAGGGTGAAGTGGGGGACATGAAAACGAGAGGAAAATGGCAAATAATATAATGCGAGGGATAAGAGTTTGTGATGGGTACTTTGTATGTCTTGACTTGTGCGTAGACTCCCCGGCAACGATGCCAGAAATCCTTCTTGCTACCTCTTGAGCATGCGTTGGTTTTTCCCTTGAAGAGGAAAGGGTGATGCAGCAAAGTAGCATAAGTATTTCCCTCAGTTTTTGAGAACCAAGGTATCAATCCAGTAGGAGGCCACACGCAAGTCCCTCGTACCTACACAAACAAATAAGAACCTTGCAACCAACGCGATAAAGGGGTTGTCAATCCCTTCACGGCCACTTGCAAAAGTGAGATCTGCTAGAGATGATAAGACAATATTTTTGTTATTTTTATGATAAAGATTGAAAGTAAAGATTGCAAAATAAACGGTGACAGAAATAGCTCATTGACGGGAGATTAATGTGATGGAAAATAGACCCGGGGCCATAGGTTTCACTAGTGGCTTCTCTCAAGATAGCATAAGTATTACGGTGGGTGAACAAATTACTGTCAAGCAATTGATAGAAAAGTGCATAATTATGAGAATATCTAGGCATGATCATGTATATAGGCATCACGTCTGTAACAAGTAGACCGACTCCTGCCTGCATCTACTACTATTACTCCACACATCGACCGCTATCCAGCATGCACCTAGGGTATTAAGTTCATAAGAACAGAGCAACGCATTAGGCAAGATGACATGATGTAGAGGGATAAACTCAAGCAATATGATATAAACCCCATCTTTTTATCCTCGATGGAAACAATACAATACATGTCGTTTCCCCTACTATCACTGGGATCGAGCACCGCATGATTGAACCCAAAGCTAAGCACTTCTCCCATTGCAAGAAAGATCACTCTAGTAGGCCAAACCAAACTGATAATTCGAAGAGACTTGCAAAGATAACCAATCATACATAAAAGAATTCACATAAGATTCATATATTGTTCATAGATAATCTTGATCATAAACCCACAATTCATTGGATCTCGACAAACACACCGCAAAAAGAGTTACATCAAATAGATCTCCAAGAAGATCGAGGAGAACTTTGTATTGAGATCCAAAGAGGGAAGAAGCCATCTAGCTAATAACTATGGACCCGAAGGTCTGTGGTAAACTACTCACACATCATCGGAGAGGCTATGGTGTCGATGTAGAAGCCCTCCGTGATCGATGCCCCCTCTGGCGGAGCGCCGGAAAAGGCCCCAAGATGGGATCTCACGGGTACAAAAGGTTGCGGTGGTGGAATTAGGTTTTCCTAGTCCTCCTCGATGGTTTCGGGGTATGTAGGTATATATAGGAGGAAGAAGTAGGTCAATAGAGCCACGAGGGGCCCATGAGGGTGGAGGGCGCGCCCCCATGCCTCGTGGCCTCCTCGTTGATTGCTTGACATCCACTCCAAGTCCTTTGGATCACGTTTGTTCCAAAAATCACGCTCCCGAAGGTTTCATTCCGTTTGGACTCCGTTCGATATTCTTTTTCTGCGAAACACTGAAATAGGCAAAAAAACAGCAATTTGCACTCGGCCTTGGGTTAATAGGTTAGTCCCAAAAATAATATAAAAGTGTATAAATAAGCCCATTAAACATCCAAAACATAATATATATAATAGCATGGACCAATCAAAAATTATAGATACGTTGGAGACGTATCAGGCCCCTTCACAACCGTTGCGCAGCTCGGTCCAACGCGTGAGGTAGTCACGCAGGGACTCGTCGGGGCCTTGGACGCACATGGCAAGCTGGCGGGGCTGGCCGAGCCGCTTGTACGTGTCGGTGAAGTTGCGCATGAATGCCTCCTCAAGGTCCAGCCAGGTGCTGATGTTGTCGACCTTCAGGCTATTCAGCCTCGTCCTGGCGGAGCCTTGCAGCACGAGGGGACGAAGCACACCGCCACGCGCTTGTTCCCGCCGGCGATGCCGATGGCCGTGGTGTAGTCAGTCAGCCAATCCTCCGTGGGGAAAGGCTCGCCTCGGATGAGCGGGCTGAGATAGGCTGGCCCGACCGTGCTTTCTTCCTCCACCTTGAGGGAGCGGGCCAGTCGGTCAAGGCGGTGGCTAGCGTCATCCACGGCAGGGGGTCACGGGGTCCGAGCCGATCGGCCCCCGGGGCGCGGCCCACCGGCCCAACGGAGGCTTGCCACTCCCGGCGCACGGGAGGAGCCGACCGGGCGGGGGGGGCGATGCCGGTGGTTCGGGTTAGTCGGCTCCTCTAGCCGGCTGGTGACGGCAGGCGTGTCCTGCTGACGCCCCCCCCCCCCGGCTGCCGTGAGAACGCCCTCCATGGCTGGATCATTGCGATGAGGAGGCTTGGGCGGTATGTCGGGGACAATCGTCGAGCTGCGGGTCGTCGGCCCGCCACGGAGGCTCCGAATCAGCAGGGTCCCGCTCAAACCGGTCTTGCACGAGGTTGGCGGCGGGCACGAGCTTGCAGAGCTGGTAGTGCTGCTGTTGCTACCGGGCCTTGCCCTCCAGGTTGCCAAGCTCGGCCATGGCCACTTTTGCCGCCCTTAGGTTCTGGGCTACGTAGCATAGACCGGTCAGTTGGCACCAAAGAAGTCGGCGATGTCACCACCACGGCGCCGCATGTCACCGTGTCAGCTAGGTTCGACGTTGGTAGGGGTGAGGCCGTGGGTGGTGTTGTATTCACGTTGGGGGGCCTCCAGCAGGCGTTGCGCGGTTGCCAGCTCCGTGGCCCCGGTGAGGATGAGCTTGCGGGATGCCTCCAGCTCGGCCGCCGCTGCCACTGGATCGGCGCCCGGTGCGATGGGGGCATGCAATTCTGCAGCGTTGCCAACAGGGGTCAGACTGGCCGACGTGATTTGCCTCCGCGATAGCAGCCTCGTCCATACGCCTGACGCGACCCCTGGTGGTGCTGGAGCCAGTAGTGAGCACCTCAACACGGTTGCAGGGGTTATCTACATTGCTAGAGACGTTGCTGCTGCTGCAGGAAGGTAGGTCGGAGACAGTGAGCACCTCGCTATGGTACTCATTGCACTACAAAAAAATACACTTACGTGATGATACGTGTTTGTCACAGTAGGTCACGTTTTCTGTCATGCATGTACATCATGACAAATTTATGACAGAATCAAGATAGTCATACATGTGCTGTCGTAGAAGTGTTCCATGACATTACCAAAATTATCATCACGGAAGTGTCCACTTCCATGACGATAAATCGCGCGTCACAGAAGTGCTTTCGTCAAGGGTGACCGACACGTGGCATCCACCGTAATGGAACGCCATTAAGCTATCGGGTCCGGTTTTGGATCCGATAACCCGTTAACAGCCCCGACCAATGGGGATTTTCCACGTGTAAAATCATCCTTGGCTGGAGGAAACACGTGTCGGCTCACCGTTGGGACAGATGTCATCCACTCATTGGACCCAAAGCGCCTATGATATGTCGGCACGTGGCATGGCCCAACAGAGGCCCATTCCTGTGAAAAGGCCGGCCCGTTTGACTTGGTCAAAAGGTGGCGGGCCGGCCCATGGCAAGCCTGTTAACGGCCTGTTCGCATATAGCCCATTTACAGCCCGCTAACCCAGGGCCCGTTTACGACCTATCCGAATTAGGCCCAGTAGCGTCATCTGGGCCGTCCAATATAATTCCAGCCCGTTTTAACTTCCGGCCCATGTATGGCCCATGACGTCTTTCGGCCCATACGAGGCCCTTAGTAACCATCGGCCCCTTAATGACCCGTGGTAAAACTGGCCCGTAATGAACAGTGTATCACTTTATACCCATTATCGGCCCATTATTCCATTGGGCCGTTTCCTGCCCATGTTATCTTTCGGCCTTCTGAGGGCCCATTTATTCTTGGGCTCATTTCCAGCATTCGTTTACTTACGGCCCATTACTGTCATTTTCTGCTTGTGGGCCAAATTCAGCCCATGGTTACAGTCGGCCCGTTTGTGGCCCTTTAATACGTTGGGCCGTTTTCATGTCAAAAAACCCATTGGGCTGTTTTCATAGAGTTATCAAATACGGCCTATTAACGGCCCGTTATTGTCCACGAATAGTACGGCCCATGATTGGCGAAATGATGATACGCCCCGTAGAAGGCCCATGGATCGTACGGCCCGTAAAAGGCCCATGGATCGTACGGCCCATAGAAGGCCCATGGATCCTACGGCCCGTATAGAAGGCCAATGGATCCTACGGCCCGTAGAAGGCCCATGGATCATACGGCCCGCAGGAGGCCCATGGTTACAATAGTCCGTGTGTTGCCATGATTATTTTGGCCTAGTTTCCAAAAAAAGGTTATTGTGCCACTAGAAAAATACAGAAAAAGAACTGCAGTGACTACAAGCAAACAACTAAACAAGACAATAAGGAAATAAATAAGCAAGCAATTAACGCTAGCCTATTACCGCTATTACACATATTACATCCACTGGGCATCAAAGTTCGCCACTAGTGCAAATATAGGGAACAAAGCAGCATATTACATACACTGGCCGTCAAAATTGGCCACCAGTGCAAATAAACGCGGCAGCAAAACAAGAGCATAACCGAAACAACTTCAGAAGAGCTCAAGAAACGTTATCCTGGGTATCCACCATCCTGGCAATAAGCTGAGCAAGCTTATTAGCTTTGTCCTGTTTGGCGCTAAAATCCTCCAACGCTTACTGTTGCACCAGAAAGTATGCATCTGAATGCTCCAGGGACTTCCGCAGTCATTCCGCTTCTTGTCGCAGCACGACTGATCGATGTCTTTCAGCTTGTAGTTGAGACTCAAGAAACCAAACTGATTCAGACACTGAGTTTGAATAGCTTGTGCAAGCGGTAGCGGCCAGTAACTCGAACACAAAACCAAGACAGGACTTTCGGGTTGTCTCACTGTCTTCGAGATAGTCTTCCTTAGCTATTTTATCAGCTTTGTTGAAGACCAACAAGGATGTGTCACTATCTTGAACCTTATCTGCATTACTTCCTTTACCATTGCTTAATAAGGCACTCTTGCTCAATATTCTGTCAGCATTCTCAAAGAAGAAACAAGCAGACACATAACAGGTTTAGCATGTACCAGTATATGAAACTCATTTCGGTGAACTAGTTCATTAGTAAGGTGGACAGGATTAAACTACCAAGTCTTCTATTGCCAAGTACTTGTACATAATAAAAGCATCAAACAAACATATATCTATGTCCTATGGTCACTGCATTGTCTTGCCAAATCAAAATAGAGACACGGTTCAAATCATATCAGTTCAAGACAAAGCAGCAGTGAAAGAATACAAAGCGTGGGAAACTACACGGCACAACAAGATTTCAGATGGGTACCACGAGTCTACATGTACAGCAACACTATTGGCTCTGTTGTGATGCTAGTAATGTGCATGATATGAGAAGTCAACTATATACACAGTTGAAATTGAAATCAACAGAGCTATTGATAAGAGCAAGCCTGTTAAAGGAACATGCGTGAACATACATATTGTGCCATTGGAGTTTCGATTGGATCCTTCAATTTAAAAATAAGTTTGTATGAGTAAATACAGTGATACAAGAGCAAAGCAGTATGCATGATAGCAATCATAGTTTAAAAAGGCACGCCTAAGCGAGCGCTTAAGCGCGACTACACTCTAGGCGTTGGCAAAACGCATTGCGCATAACTACGCTTAATCTATGCATAACTGCGCATAAGCATGCGCTTTGGTCAGTAAAGCGCAAGGCGGTGGCAAAACACACAATTAACGCCTAGTGCTTTTTTGAACTATGATAGCAATGGAATCTTAAATTAGAACAGTTGTTCTTCAGGTTTAGGGACTTGTTCTACATGAACAGAGTACAGTAAGATGCAAGAATATAGTACTTAAAAATAGAAAATGTGCTCATAGACCTTACCACATTCTTGGTTCGGGACCTGTACAGAACAAGGCGTTCCCAGTCATCGTCCAGTAAATGTGTCTCGGGAGAACGTAAGGGAATTTGATGAGTTTCTTTGCCGGTGAAGTACGTTTTCTTCAGGTAATTCCGATACCGCCACCAAGCATTCTTGAAGATAGCAGAGGTATTAGCACAGGTTACCTCATCCTGAGTTTCCAAATCGGTCCTTCTCTATAGAGAAAAATGGGAAAATTTCCTGTATTATAACCATCATGGAGGTAGGATGTATGGGACAAAGTAAAGTAATTGCCATGAATAACATTACTTACACATAACTCCTGGACAAACACCTGCAACTGGCATTTTCCTTCATCTTCAGTATAATATTTCCAAGATGGGAAGATACGCACATGCGATTTAACAACATCAAATGCGATAGATGCTAAACTACGACTAGCTGGTTGTGCTTCCTCCACAGGAATAGGCGTACTAACTGGTGGAGTTAGGGTTCGCCGTGGTAGTACTGGCCCTTTGGGCACTGGAGCTGCCTTACTAACTGCTCTTCTTTGGGAGCTCTGTGGTGGAGATGGTGTTGTGTCAACAGGAACTGGGTTACTATCTGCTGGGGTTGGGGTTAGATTGGGCGAAGCTGGTTCTCTGCCCATCGCAGTAGGGGTACAATCTGCGAGAGTTTGGGTTATGTGTGGTAGGGCTAGTTCTCGTGCATGTACAACGGGGGTGCTATCTCCACCAAGAGGTAGCACTGTTTTATTTGAAGACCGTGTTTTTAGTCCGCTAGATACTAGCATCACCCACTCCAATTCAAATGGCTGATAAACAGGAAACATAGTTGAATGTATAGACATTATATGAGAGACAGATGCAATAGACAGTGTGGAAAAAAGAGGACATCAAATAGTTGACATGTATATTGTTTAACTAAAACAGATAGCATGACATAATTTCACATATATGATGTCTATCTAAACTGGATAGCATAACATAATTCAAAGATATGATGAATAACTAAACAGGATCGCATGACATAATTTACCTACATGTTATCTAAGTAATCAGGATTGCATCATTTAATTCACATATGTGATTTATATGCTAAACAGAGGGCATTAGATATGATGTCTGAACTAAGAACATGGTGTTGACTATTGTGTATATGATGTCTAAACTATGCAATGCAAGACACCATATGCATGATATGAGCAGTATAACCATGCCAAGTTAGAGCATACACCTCGGTGGGGGAATAGGACTGGTCATCTGTCTCTGAATCCATCTTTGAGGAGCTATCGGGACCCAACAAGAGATCTGCTTTGACAAGTAGCACTGTCTGCTCTGAAGGCCTTGTTTCCACTCCAGATTTTTCAATCTCACACCCAAATGGCTGATTCACAGGAAGAGTAGTTTAATGTACAAACATTGTCGACAAATGAAAATGTAATGAAGAAAAGGATGGGCAAGATACCATTCAAATATATGATGCCTGGTTAAACAGGATGGCATTGCACATTTCACATATATTATGGCTGGCTAAAAGACATGAGACTGCATAATTCCCATATATGATATAGAAACTAAACAGGTGGCATTACAAAACATGTCTAAACTAAGCAGATGACATATATGATGTCAAAAGTAGGCACTGCAAGGCAACATATGCATGATATGACTAACATCATCATGCCAAGGTAGAGCAAACACCTTGGGGGGTAAATAGGAGTGGTCAGCGGCATCTGAATCCGCCTCAGAACAGATATCTTCCTCTAGATTACAATGTGGAGAGGGGTGGGGAGGGTTTTCCATTGAACCCACCATGGAGCGATGTCTGCATGACATTGTATTGCCGCGCAAAACTCTTTTCTTTTTTTCTACATGTTCACGATGACTGTGTACAATATCTGACATGCATATGAAAAAAATATGGTGAGATTATGTAAGCAGAGCATGCAGAAATTTAGAGTGATGATAACAACCAGTGGACGGATCCAAAAATAATGATAGCAGGCTGATGATTGCTTTAATTTAATAAAAACATAGATGATGATTGCTTTACTATTTGTTTCCCACCCAAGATGAACAACATAGGCATACCCTAGGTGAACCAGATATTAGACAGAGATACTATTCATTGCTTCCTCGATATGTGCCCCACAACTAATTTAGAACTCAAGTTTGAACATTAATTTGGACATGATTTGGAGTCCAAGAGGTGAATAGGACGATAAAGTAGCAGGTAGTTTTAAGCAATGCATAACATAAGCAGAAACAAAAGAGTGCGACCTCTCTTGTGGACCCGTGTACTCCTTAGGTTCATCTGCTGAGTCCATGATGGTGATGCCGTTGTGGTGGGTGCTGGCGGCAGGGAAGGAGATCTGAGGCGGCGAAAGACGGTCAGGAGTCGTGATGTCTGGTTTGGTGGATGTTTCTGTCGATGGAGCAGCTCAGGTGAGGTGGACGACGTCGCGGCAGGAGCAGGACAAACCACACAAACTTCCCTTCGACACCTACCTGTAACTGAAGTAATTCTGTAAGGGCTCATTTGGCTTGCATGCTTCTAAAAACGCAGGGATGGGAAAAACACCGGAATAGGATAGGAATGCACATGGTAAACAGAGCATTTGTAAACACAGGATTTCTGTCAACTTAGCTGTTTGGTTTACAGGAATTGGAAGAGCAGAGGAATGCAAAGAAACATGGCCAAAATAAAGTGAAACCATATGAAAGCGTGTACAGTTAGAATGTTATTCTGCCACTAATGCACTTGGTCTTGTTTTCATGCATAGGATTTTGAAAAGTAGGTCCAGGTGGATGTTTTGCTTCATTCCTTTCAACAAAATACATGAATAATTGAATAGTACAGTGCCATTGGAAAATTCCCTATTGCTATGTTTTTTCGTTGAACAAAAATAGCCCTAATGGATCGACATGAATGTATAGTAATAAGTGATGCAACAAGTGTACAGCCTCTTTGCCGTAGCCGTGTCGACCTCAGCATCATTGGGTTGGTCGCTGAAGCAGTTGAGGCAGAGGTGGCTATCGGAGGTGTGGAGGAAGATCTGAGGAATCTGTAGACGGCTTCCAGGGCACTGCTCTATTGTGATGGAACGTTCTGTCGTTGGAGCAGATCCGGTGAGCCGTAAGACGTCAAGGCTGAAGCAGCACAAGATAGACATCGTCAATCTCAAGTGGAATTCTAATAGCATCCCCAATAGATGATGTAAAATAGATGTAAAATTTACATCACCAAAAACCACCTGACTACAACAGATGAGGTAAAAACTGTTGACTCTGAACTTAACCGTCGAAACTGAAATTTACTGTGGAATCTAAATGTTACTGTCGAAACTGAACGCAATGGTAGTAGAGAGGCACTTGACATGTAGTTTAGGGAGGGCCTGCAGTTCATCTTCAACCTGCACCCCCCTGAGCCGCCAGCCACCACCGGCCAAACCGCCGGCCCAGCGCCGCCTCGCCGCCCTGAAACAACTCCCCACCGCCGGTCCGCCGCCGCCCCGGCCAGCCCTCTAGGCCCCCCGCCCCCACCCTGAACCCTAAGATAGATAGTGGGGTACCTCTCCGGTGAGCCCCCGTCCCCGCTGCGGGTGGTTCTTCCTTAAATCCGGCGAGCCCCCCTGGCACCCCCATGAAAATCGACTGAGCCAAAAATCGATTCAGTCGACTGAAGTGTAGCTAAATAGGAGCAGAGCAGCAGCACGAGCGAGGGGGGGAGCAGCAGCAGCTGCGCGAGCGATCGAGAGCCGGAGCAGCAGCAGCTGGGCGAGCGAGCGAGAGCCGGAGCAGCAGCAACAGATCCGACTGGTATGGACGCCACCGCCGAAGGGGCCTCGCACTGGGGGAGAGCTGCCGTGGAGATGTCACTCGCGGCGCCGGCTTCAAGGTAGCCACTCCATGGGGGTGCGGGATGGAGCACCGTCAGCGCCGGGAGGTCGAGTTAAGGAGAAGGTGCGATGCGATGAGTGTACAACCTCTTTGGTGGCGCCGAGTAGGCCTCGGCTTCGTCCGAGGAGTCGGTGAGGATGCTGCGGTTCCGGTGGAGCAGGTTAAGGCGGCGCTCTGGGAATGGAGCAGCCGCGATAGACGAGGCGATCGTCGAAGCAGCTCCTTGGAGGTGGAGGACGGGGCGGCTGGACCGGGGGGCGACGAGATGGACGACGGATCCTCATCTGGGGAGGTGGACGAGGGACGTCGAGCTGTTCCGGTGGACGACGTCGTCGGGGAAGAGGCTCCGGCTGGGCAGCGGTGAGGTGGCGGACGGAGGAGGGTGGGGTTTCGCGACTGGAGCGGAGAGGTTATGGCGGCCTGGGATTTCGAATGGCAAAAAGGTGGCGATGGGAGGGGGTGAACCATGACTTAGGGACGCGCTTATCCAAAATGTAGGGTGTGTTACAAAAGTACCCCCCACCGATTTGAACTAGCGGCCCTTTCAGCTCAGGGTTAGAAGGGGGATTTCGCGTGTCGGGATTTGGCAGCTGGAGGGAGTTTTCGCGCGTGCTGTAATTTCGGGATAGCAAGGCGCGGGTTGTGAAGGCGCCAGTTTTGGGAGCACGATATCTCAATTTTTGGGATGTAACAAGGCGCGGGTTGAATTTTAGGGACAAGCCTAACGTGTAATATTGTACTTGTACATACCAAATCAATTCGCACTTCCCTTAGCCAAAAAGAAAACAAAAAAAATAAAACTATTCACACCACACAAAGAGAGAGTCTTGCCCCGTTTTACTATAAAAATGCTATTCAAAGCTACTCGCTCCTTCCATCTATATAGGGCCTAATGCATTTTTCGATGCTAACTTTGACCAAATATTAGAGCAATAATATATGACATGCAACTTACACAAAGCACACCGTTAAATTCGTCTGTGAAAGGTTCTTTCAATGATACAATTTTCACATTGTGCATGTCATGTACTATTAATCTTGTCAATAGTCAAAGGCGGTCTTAAAAAACGCATTACGCCCTATATAAATGGAAGGAGGGAGTATGAATCCATGTTATGTCCAATTAAATTTTTTCGCTTGTTGTATAATGCATGTAACCTACTCATACCAACATTTTAATGCATTCCAAATGTCTATACTACCGCTGCAATTCAAACTGAATTTGAATTCGTTTCTCTATTTCAATAAGAATCTACAATCATGATTGTTGCCAACTTCAACCATCATTCGTGTATTACCTCAATAACACACCACATGATTACTATGGAGATAGATATGAACTATGTGTACTACATGAACCCGAATTCTATTTTTTTAATACACTTGATGTTGATTCCAAATAATAGTACATTTGATGTACTGACTATATATTCATAATCTAAACCATGTTCCATACGTACACCGTGTTTATCACACATAGTATAGTGCCCCGCCCCTACATTATGACAAGTATTTAGACCTGGGCTGCAAAAGCCACACATTAGCCCAAATTATGATCAATGTTCTATATATTATACGTAGTACTAGCAAGATGCCCATGCGTTCCAAAGAACATCAACATGATCAAGGGGAGGCCTAATTTGGAAATGTGGAGAGGGGTGTGGGTAACTTTTTTCAAAATTGCCATAGTTTCATTCCTATCCGTCAGATATAAATCGGACGGCCTATATTGCAGGATGGCAGGCACACCATCATCAACAACTCCGTTTTTTATAAGAGTAGAGATAAAATATATTATATGTAGTATAACATGTTCATAACCACACCATGTGTATCACCGTTATATATTCACACATGTGTCGTTTTAAACACTATGATAAGTTCTTCAAACATCCGAATTCGCTTTTTATAATGAAGTATGATCTCTATTCGTATTTTACACCCATACAATCCTCTTATCTTTGTAGCTAGCGCTAACTTTCTCTCGTGCATGCACACGCCCGCATCCCTCCCACCCTCCCTCAGCATTCTCTAGCTCCATCACGCAAATTCGTCTTTGCACTTTAGGTCGTTCACCCACGGTGTGTGTAGGCCCCCCAGCTCCTTCTTTACGGCACACATCGATCGATATGCCTCTCTAGCCAGGTGTGCCTAGCACAAACACAAGCTTCCCCTCGTCTCTTATCACCGTCCATGCCTCACTCCCACCACTCTTTTCATCGATCTCGTACTCGCACACTCCTTCCCCCTCGATATAGTATGACTCTCGCACCACCTCCTAGATGCATCCCTCTCTCTCTATCCTTCTCCCCGTGCCTCATTTGCTTCTAACACACAGATGCATGTATACCGATCGATCTCCCAACATATACCTAGGTCGACTTTGTTGGAAATATGCCTTAGAGGCAATAATAAATGGTTATTATTATATTTCTTTGTTCATGATAATTGTCTATTATTCATGCTATAATTGTATTGTCCGGAAATCGTAATACATGTGTGAATACATAGACCACAAAGTGTCCCTAGTAAGCCTCTAGTTGACTAGCTCGTTGATCAACAGATAGTCATGGTTTCCTGACTATGGACATTGGATGTCATTGATAACGGGATCACATCATTAGGAGAATGATGTGATGGACAAGACCCAATCCTAAGCATAGCATAAAAGATCGTGTAGTTTCGTTTGCTAGAGCTTTTCCAATGTCAAGTATCTTTTCCTTAGACCATGAGATCGTGCAACTCCCGGATACCGTAAGAGTGCTTTGGGTGTGCCAAACGTCACAACGTAACTGGGTGACTATAAAGGTGCACTACGGGTATCTCCGAAAGTGTTTGTTGGGTTGGCACGGATCGAGACTGGGATTTGTCACTCCGTGTGACGGAGAGGTATCTCTGGGCCCACTCGGTAATGCATCATCATAATGAGCTCAATGTGACTAAGGCGTTAGTCACGGGATCATGCATTGCGGTACGAGTAAAGAGACTTGCCGGTAACGAGATTGAACAAGGTATTGGGATACCGACGATCGAATCTCGGGCAAGTAACATACCGATTGACAAAGGGAATTGCATACGGATAGATTGAATCCTCGACACCGTGGTTCATCCGATGATATCATCGTGGAACATGTGGGAGCCAACATGGGTATCCAGATCCCGCTGTTGGTTATTGACCGGAGAGGCGTCTCGGTCATGTCTGCATGTCTCCCGAACCCGTAGGGTCTACACACTTAAGGTCCGGTGACGCTAGGGTTGTAGAGATATATGTATGCGGAAACCCGAAAGTTGTTCGGAGTCCCGGATGAGATCCCGGACGTCACGAGAGGTTCCGGAATGGTCCGGAGGTGAAGAATTATATATAGGAAGTCCAGTTTTGGCCACCGGGAAAGTTTCGGGGGTTATCGGTATTGTACCGGGACCACCGGAAGGGTCCCGGGGGTCCACCGGGTGGGGCCACCTGTCCCGGAGGGCCCCGTGGGCTGAAAGTGGAGGGGAACCAGCCCCTAATGGGCTGGGGCGGAACCCTAGGGGGGGGAGTTTCCCCTTGCCTTGGGGGGCAAGGCAACCCCTTCCCCCTTGGCCGCCGCCCCCCCTTGGAGATCCCATCTCCAAGGGCTGCGCACCCCCCCTTGGGGGCCTATATAAAGGGGGGGGAGGGAGGGCAGCACACTACAGCCTTTGGCGCCTCCCTCCTCCCCTGCAACACCTCTCTCTCGCGCGCAGAAGCTCGGCGAAGCCTTGCCGGAGAGCCGCTACATCCACCACCACGCCGTCGTGCTGTTGGATCTCCATCAACCTCTCCTCCCCCCTTGCTGGATCAAGAAAGGAGGAGACGTCGCTGCACCGTACGTGTGTTGAACGCGGAGGTGCCGTCCGTTCGGCACTCGGTCATCGGTGATTTGGATCACGGCGAGTACGACTCCGTCATCCACGTTCATTGGAACGCTTCCGCTCGCGATCTACAAGGGTATGTAGATCCACTCCTTTCCCCTCGTTGCTAGTAGACTCCATAGATGCATCTTGGTGAGCGTAGGAAAATTTTAAAATTATGCTACGATTCCCAACAGTGGCATCATGAGCCAGGCCTATGCGTAGTTACTATGCACGAGTAGAACACAAAGAAGTTGTGGGCGTTGATGTTGCCAATTCTTCTTGCCGCTACTAGTCGTTTCTTGTTTCGGCGGCATTGTAGGATGAAGCGGCCCGGACCGACCTTACACGTACGCTTACGTGAGACAGGTTCCACCGACTGACATGCACTAGTTGCATAAGGTGGCTAGCGGGTGTCTGTCTCTCCTACTTTAGTCGGAACGGATTCGATGAAAAGGGTCCTTATGAAGGGTAAATAGAAATTGGCAAATCACATTGTGGTCATACGTAGGTAAGAAACGTTCTTGCTAGAAACCTACAAACCACGTAAAAACTTGCAACAACAATTAGAGGACGTCTAACTTGTTTTTGCAGCATGTGCTATGTGATGTGATATGGCCAGAAGATGTGATGAATGATATATGTGATGTATGAGATTGATCATATTCTTGTAATAGGAATCACGACTTGCATGTCGATGAGTATGACAACCGGCAGGAGCCATAGGAGTTGTCTTTATTATTTTGTATGACCTGCGTGTCATTAATAACGCCATGTAAATTACTTTACTTTGTTGCTAAACGCGTTAGCCATAGAAGTAGAAGTAATCGTTGGCGTGACGACTTCATGAAGACACAATGATGGAGATCATGATGATGGAGATCATGGTGTCATGCCGGTGACGAAGATGATCATGGTGCCCCGAAGATGGAGATCAAAGGAGCATGATGATATTGGCCATATCATGTCACTATTTGATTGCATGTGATGTTTATCATGTTTTTGCATCTTATTTGCTTAGAACGACGGTAGTAAGTAAGATGATCCCTTATAATAATTTCAAGAAAGTGTTCACCCTAACTGTGCACCGTTGCGAAGGTTCGTTGTTTCGAAGCACCACGTGATGATCGGGTGTGATAGATTCTAACGTTCGAATACAACGGGTGTTGACGAGCCTAGCATGTACAGACATGGCCTCGGAACACACGCAATACACTTAGGTTGACTTGACGAGCCTAGAATGTACAGACATGGCCTCGGAACACGGAGGACCGAAAGGTCGAGCATGAGTCGTATAGAAGATACGATCTGTTGGAAATATGCCCTAGAGGCAATAATAAATGGTTATTATTATATTTCTGTGTTCATGATAATAGTCTTTTATTCATGCTATAATTGTATTGTCCGGAAATCGTAATACATGTGTGAATACATAGACCACAACCTGTCCCTAGTAAGCCTCTAGTTGACTAGCTCGTTGATCAACAGATAGTCATGGTTTCCTGACTATGGACATAGGATGTCATTGATAACGGGATCACATCATTAGGAGAATGATGTGATGGACAAGACCCAACTTAAGCATAGCATAAAAGATCGTGTAGTTTCGTTTGCTAGAGCTTTTCCAATGTCAAGTATCTTTTCCTTAGACCATGAGATCGTGCAACTCCCGGATACCGTAGGAGTGCTTTGGGTGTGCCAAACGTCACAACGTAACTGGGTGACTATAAAGGTGCATTACGGGTATCTTCGAAAGTGTCTGTTGGGTTGGCACGGATCGAGACTGGGATTTGTCACTCCGTGTAAACGGAGAGGTATCTCTGGGCCCACTCGGTAATGCATCATCATAATGAGCTCAATGTGACTAAGGCGTTAGTCACGGGATCATGCATTGCGGTACGAGTAAAGAGACTTGCCGGTAACGAGATTGAACAAGGTATTGGGATACCGACGATCGAATCTCGGGCAAGTAACATACCGATTGACAAAGGGAATTGCATACGGATTGATTGAATCCTCGACACCGTGGTTCATCCGATGAGATCATCGTGGAGCATGTGGGAGCCAACATGGGTATCCAGATCCCGCTGTTGGTTATTGACCGGAGAGGCGTCTCGGTCATGTCTGCATGTCTCCCGAACCCGTAGGGTCTACACACTTAAGGTCCGATGACGCTAGGGTTGTAGAGATATATGTATGCGGAAACCCGAAAGTTGTTCGGAGTCCCGGATGAGATCACGGACGTCACGAGAGGTTCCGGAATGGTCCGGAGGTGAAGAATTATATATAGGAAGTCCAGTTTCGGCCACCGGGAAAGTTTCGGGGGTTACCGGTATTGTACCGGGACCACCGGAAGGGTCCCGGGGGTCCACCGGGTGGGGCCACCTGTCCCGGAGGGCCCCGTGGGCTGAAAGTGGAAGGGAACCAGCCCCTAGTGGGCTGGGGCGCCCCCCTTGGGCCTCCCCCCATGCGCCTAGGGTTGGGAACCCTAGGGGGAGTTCCCCCTTACCTTGGGGGGCAAGGCAACCCCTTCCCCCCTTGTGGCCGCCGCCCCCCCTTGAGATCCCATCTCTTGGGGCTGGCGCACCCCCCAGGGGCCTATATAAAGGGGGGGAGGGAGGGCAGCAAACAACAGCCTTGGGCGCCTCCCTCCTCCCCTGCAACACCTCTCTCTCTCTCTCGCAGAAGCTTGGCGAAGCCCTGCCGGAGACCCGCTACATCCACCACCACGCCGTCGTGCTGCTGGATCTCCATCAAATTCTCCTTCCCCCTTGCTGGATCAAGAAGGAGGAGACGTCGCTGCACCGTACGTGTGTTGAACGCGGAGGTGCCGTCCGTTCGGCACTCGGTCATCGGTGATTTGGATCACGGCGAGTACGACTCCGTCATCCACGTTCATTGGAACGCTTCCGCTCGCGATCTACAAGGGTATGTAGATGCACTCCTTTCCCCTCGTTGCTAGTAGACTCCATAGATGCATCTTGGTGAGCGTAGGAAAATTTTAAATTATGCTACGATTTCCAACAGTGGTATCAGAGCCAGGTTTATGCGTAGTTACTATGCACGAGTAGAACACAAAGCAGTTGTGGGCGTTGAGTTTGCCAATTCTTCTTGCCGCTACTAGTCGTTTCTTGTTTCGGCGGCATTGTAGGATGAAGCGGCCCGGACCGACCTTACACGTACGCTTACGTGAGACTGGTTCCACCGACTGACATGCACAAGTTGCATAAGGTGGCTAGCGGGTGTCTGTCTCTCCTACTTTAGTCGGAACGGATTCGATGAAAAGGGTCCTTATGAAGGGTAAATAAAAATTGGCAAAATCACGTTGTGGTCATACGTAGGTAAGAAACGTTCTTGCTAGAAACCTACAAACCACGTAAAAACTTGCAACAACAATTAGAGGACGTCTAACTTGTTTTTGCAGCAAGTGCTATGTGATGTGATATGGCCAGAAGATGTGATGAATGATATATGTGATGTATGAGATTGATCATATTCTTGTAATAGGAATCACGACTTGCATGTCGATGAGTATGACAACTGGCAGGAGCCATAGGAGTTGTCTTTATTATTTTGTATGACATGCGTGTCATTAAATAAACGCCATGTAAATTACTTTACTTTATTGCTAAATGCGTTAGCCATAGAAGTAGAAGTAATCGTTGGCGTGACGACTTCATGAAGACACAATGATGGAGATCATGATGATGGAGATCATGGTGTCATGCCGGTGACGAAGATGATCATGGTGCCCTGAAGATGGAGATCAAAGGAGCATGATGATATTGGCCATATCATGTCACTATTTGATTGCATGTGATGTTTATCATGTTTTTGCATCTTATTTGCTTAGAATGACGGTAGTAAGTAAGATGATCCCTTATAATAATTTCAAGAAAGTGTTCACCCTAACTGTGCACCGTTGCGAAGGTTCGTTGTTTCGAAGCACCACGTGATGATCGGGTGTGATAGATTCTAACGTTCGAATACAACGGGTGTTGACGAGCCTAGCATGTACAGACATGGCCTCGGAACACACGCAATACACTTAGGTTAACTTGACGAGCCTAGCATGTACAGACATGGCCTCGGAACACGGAGGACCGAAAGGTCGAGCATGAGTCGTATAGAAGATACGATCAACATGGAGATGTTCACCGATCTTGACTAGTCCGTCTCACGTGATGATCGAACACGGCCTAGTTGAATTCGGATCATGTTTCACTTAGATGACTAGAGGGATGTCTATCTGAGTGGGAGTTCATTAAATAATTTGATTATATGAACTTAATTATCATGAACTTAGTCTAAAATCTTTACACTATGTATTGTAGATCAAATGGCCCACGTTGTCCTCAATTTCAACGCGTTCCTAGAGAAAACCAAGCTGAAAGATGATGGCAGCAACTATACGGACTGGGTCCGGAACCTGAGGATCATCCTCATAGCAGCCAAGAAAGATTATGTCCTAGAAGCACCGCTAGGTGAAGCACCAATCCCTGAGAACCAAGACGTTATGAACGCTTGGCAGCAGCGTGCTGATGATTACTCCCTCGTTCAGTGCGGCATGCTTTACAGCTTAGAACCGGGTCTCCAAAAGCGTTTTGAGAAACATGGAGCATATGAGATGTTCGAGGAGCTGAAATTGGTTTTTCAAGCTCATGCCCGGGTCGAGAGATATGATGTCTCCGACAAGTTCTTCAGCTGTAAAATGGAGGAGAACAGTTGTGTTAGTGAGCACATACTCAGAATGTCTGGGTTGCACAACCGCTTGTCTCAGCTGGGAGTTAATCTCCCGGATGACGCGGTTATTGACAGAATCCTCCAGTCGCTTCCACCAAGCTACAAAAGCTTTGTGATGAACTACAATATGCAGGGGATGGAAAAGACCATTCCCGAGGTATATTCAATGCTGAAATCAGCTGAGGTAGAGATCAGAAAAGAACATCAAGTGTTGATGGTGAATAAAACCACTAAGTTCAAGAAGGGCAAGGGTAAGAAGAACTTCAAGAAGGACGGCAAGGGAGTTGCCGCGCCCGGTAAGCCAGTTACCGGGAAGAAGTCAAAGAATGGACCCAAGCCCGAGACTGAGTGCTTTTATTGCAAGGGAAGTGGTCACTGGAAGCGGAACTGCCCCAAATACTTAGCGGACAAGAAGAAGGCCGGCAACACCCAAGGTATATGTGATATACAAGTAATTGATGTGTACCTTACCAGTACTCGTAGTAGCTCCTGGGTATTTGATACCGGTGCGGTTGCTCATATTTGTAACTCAAAACAGGAACTACGGAATAAATGGAGACTGGCGAAGGACGAGGTGACGATGCGCGTCGGGAATGGTTCCAAGGTCGATGTGATCGCCGTCGGCACGCTACCTCTGCATCTCCCTACGGGATTAGTTTTAAACCTCAATAATTGTTATTTAGTGCCAGCTTTGAGCATGAACATTGTATCTGGATCTCGTTTAATTCGAGATGGCTACTCATTTAAATCCGAGAATAATGGTTGTTCTATTTATTTGAGAGATATGTTTTATGGTCATGCCCCGCTGGTCAATGGTTTATTTTTGATGGATCTCGAACGTGATGTTACACATGTTCATAGTGTGAATACCAAAAGATGTAAAGTTGATAACGATAGTCCCACATACTTGTGGCACTGCCGCCTTGGTCACATTGGTGTCAAGCGCATGAAAAAGCTCCATGCAGATGGACTTTTGGAGTCTCTTGATTACGAATCATTTGACACGTGCGAACCATGCCTCATGGGTAAGATGACCAAGACTCCGTTCTCCGGAACAATGGAGCGAGCAACCAACTTATTGGAAATCATACATACCGATGTGTGCGGTCCAATGAGTGTTGAGGCTCGCGGAGGATATCGTTATGTTCTCACTCTCACTGATGATTTAAGTAGATATGGATATGTCTACCTAATGAAACACAAGTCTGAAACCTTTGAAAAGTTCAAGGAATTTCAGAGTGAAGTCGAGAATCAACGTAACAGGAAAATAAAATTCTTACGATCAGATCGTGGTGGAGAATATTGAAGTCACGAGTTTGGTGCACACTTAAGGAAATGTGGAATAGTTTCACAACTCACGCCGCCTGGAACACCTCAGAGAAATGGTGTGTCCGAACGTCGTAATCGCACACTATTGGATATGGTGCGATCTATGATGTCTCTTACCGATTTACCGCTCTCATTTTGGGGCTATGCTTTAGAGACTGCCGCATTCACTTTAAATAGGGCACCGTCTAAATCCGTTGAGACGACACCGTATGAATTATGGTTTGGGAAGAAACCTAAGCTGTCGTTTCTAAAAGTTTGGGGATGCGATGCTTATGTCAAGAAACTTCAACCTGAAAAGCTCGAACCCAAATCGGAAAAATGCGTCTTCATAGGATACCCTAAGGAAACTATTGGGTATACCTTCTACCTCAGATCCGAAGGCAAGATCTTCGTTGCCAAGAACGGGTCCTTTCTGGAGAAGGAGTTTCTCTCGAAAGAATTGAGTGGGAGGAAAGTAGAACTTGATGAGGTGATAGTCACCCCTTCCGAACCGGAAAGTAGCGCAGCGCGGGAAAATGTTCCTGTGGTGCCTACACCGACTGGGGAGGAAGTTAATGATGATGATCATGAAGCTTCAGATCAAGTTGCTGAACTTCGTAGGTCCACAAGGACACGTTCCGCACCAGAGTGGTACGGCAACCCTGTCCTGGAAATCATGTTGTTAGACAACGGTGAACCTTCGAACTATGAAGAAGCGATGGCGGGCCCGGATTCTGACAAATGGCTAGAAGCCATGAAATCCGAGATAGAATCCATGTATGAAAACAAAGTATGGACTTTGACTGACTTGCCCGATGAGCGGCGAGCCATAGAAAACAAATGGATCTTTAAGAAGAAGACGGACGCAGATGGTAATGTGACCATCTACAAAGCTCGACTTGTCGCTAAGGGTTATCGACAAGTTCAAAGGGTTGACTACGATCAGACTTTCTCACCCGTAGCGAAGCTGAAGTCCGTCCGAATCATGTTAGCAATTGCCGCATACTATGATTATGAGATATGGCAGATGGACGTCAAAACGGCATTCCTTAATGGCTTCCTTAAGGAAGAGTTATATATGATGCAGCCGGAAGGTTTTGTCGATCCTAAGAATGCTAACAAAGTGTGCAAGCTCCAGCGCTCAATCTATGGGCTGGTGCAAGCATCTCGGAGTTGGAACATTCGCTTTGATGAGATGATCAAAGCGTTTGGGTTTACACAGACTTATGGAGAAGCCTGTGTTTACAAGAAAGTGAGTGGGAGCTCTGTAGCATTTCTCATATTATATGTGGATGACATATTATTGATGGGAAATGATATAGAATTCTTGGAAAGTATAAAGGCCTATTTGAATAAGTGTTTTTCAATGAAGGACCTTGGAGAAGCTGCTTATATATTAGGCATCAAGATCTATAGAGATAGATCAAGACGCCTCATTGGTCTTTCACAGAGTACATACCTTGACAAGATATTGAAGAAGTTCAGTATGGATCAGTCCAAGAAGGGGTTCTTGCCTGTATTGCAAGGTGTGCAATTGAGCACGGCTCAATGCCCGACCACGGCAGAAGATATAGAACAGATGAGTGTCATCCCCTATGCCTCGGCCATAGGGTCTATTATGTATGCCATGCTGTGTACCAGACCTGATATAAACCTTGCCGTAAGTTTGGTAGGAAGGTACCAAAGTAATCCCGGCAAGGAACACTGGACAGCGGTCAAGAATATCCTGAAGTACCTGAAGAGGACTAAGGATATGTTTCTCGTTTATGGAGGTGACGAAGAGCTCGTCGTAAAGGGTTACGTCGACGCTAGCTTCGACACAGATCTGGATGACTCGAAGTCACAGACCGGATACGTGTATATTTTGAATAGAGGAGCAGTAAGCTGGTGTAGTTGCAAGCAAAGCGTCATGGCGGGATCTACATGTGAAGCGGAGTACATGGCAGCCTCAGAGGCAGCACAGGACGCAGTCTGGATGAAGGAGTTCATTACTGACCTAGGGGTGATTCCCAATGCGTCGGGCCCAATGACTCTCTTCTGTGACAACACTGGAGCTATTGCCCTTGCGAAGGAGCCCAGGTTTCACAGGAAGACCAGGCATATCAAGCGTCGCTTCAACTCCATTCATGAAAGTGTTCAGAATGGAGACATAGATATTTGTAAAGTACACACGGACCTGAATATAGCAGATCCGTTGACTAAACCTCTCCCTAGGGCAAAACATGATCAACACCAGGACGCAATGGGTGTTCGATTCATCACAATGTAACTAGATTATTGAATCTAGTGCAAGTGGGAGACTGTTGGAAATATGCCCTAGAGGCAATAATAAATGGTTATTATTATATTTCTTTGTTCATGATAATTGTCTATTATTCATGCTATAATTGTATTGTCCGGAAATCGTAATACATGTGTGAATACATAGACCACAAAGTGTCCCTAGTAAGCCTCTAGTTGACTAGCTCGTTGATCAACAGATAGTCATGGTTTCCTGACTATGGACATTGGATGTCATTGATAACGGGATCACATCATTAGGAGAATGATGTGATGGACAAGACCCAATCCTAAGCATAGCATAAAAGATCGTGTAGTTTCGTTTGCTAGAGCTTTTCCAATGTCAAGTATCTTTTCCTTAGACCATGAGATCGTGCAACTCCCGGATACCGTAAGAGTGCTTTGGGTGTGCCAAACGTCACAACGTAACTGGGTGACTATAAAGGTGCACTACGGGTATCTCCGAAAGTGTTTGTTGGGTTGGCACGGATCGAGACTGGGATTTGTCACTCCGTGTGACGGAGAGGTATCTCTGGGCCCACTCGGTAATGCATCATCATAATGAGCTCAATGTGACTAAGGCGTTAGTCACGGGATCATGCATTGCGGTACGAGTAAAGAGACTTGCCGGTAACGAGATTGAACAAGGTATTGGGATACCGACGATCGAATCTCGGGCAAGTAACATACCGATTGACAAAGGGAATTGCATACGGATAGATTGAATCCTCGACACCGTGGTTCATCCGATGATATCATCGTGGAACATGTGGGAGCCAACATGGGTATCCAGATCCCGCTGTTGGTTATTGACCGGAGAGGCGTCTCGGTCATGTCTGCATGTCTCCCGAACCCGTAGGGTCTACACACTTAAGGTCCGGTGACGCTAGGGTTGTAGAGATATATGTATGCGGAAACCCGAAAGTTGTTCGGAGTCCCGGATGAGATCCCGGACGTCACGAGAGGTTTCGGAATGGTCCGGAGGTAAAGATTTATATATGGGAAGTCTTATTTTGGTCGCCGGAAAAGTTTCGCGCTTTATCGGTATTGTACCGGGAGTGCCGAAAGGGGTCCGGGGGTCCACCAAGGGGGTCCACCAGCCCCGGGGGGCCACATGGGCTGTAAGGGGTGCGCCTTGGCCTATATGGGCCAAGGGCACCAGCCCCAAGAGGCCCATGCGCAAGAGATAAGAAAGAAGGGAGAGTCCTAAAGGGGGAAGGCACCTCCGAGGTGCCTTGGGGGGGAAGGACTCCCCCCTGGCCGCACCCTTCCTTGAAGGAAGGGGCAAGGCTGCGCCCCCCCCTCTCCCTTGGCCCTATATATAGTGGGGGGAAGGGAGGGCAGCAACATCTAAGCCTTGGGCGCCTCCCTCCTCCCCTGCAACACCTCTCTCTCTCTCTCAGAAGCTTGCAAAGCCCTGCCGGAGAGCCGCTACATCCACCACCACGCCGTCGTGCTGTTGGATCTCCATCAACCTCTCCTCCCCCCTTGCTGGATCAAGAAGGAGGAGACGTCGCTGCACCGTACGTGTGTTGAACGCGGAGGTGCCGTCCGTTCGGCACTCGGTCATCGGTGATTTGGATCACGGCGAGTACGACTCCATCATCCACGTTCATTGGAACGCTTCCGCTCGCGATCTACAAGGGTATGTAGATGCACTCCCTTCCCCTCGTTGCTAGTAGACTCCATAGATGCATCTTGGTGAGCGTAGGAAAATTTTAAATTATGCTACGATTCCCAACAGTGGCATCATGAGCCAGGTCTATGCGTAGTTACTATGCACGAGTAGAACACAAAGCAGTTGTGGGCGTTGAGTTTGCCAATTCTTCTTGCCGCTACTAGTCGTTTCTTGTTTCGGCGGCATTGTAGGATGAAGCGGCCCGGACCGACCTTACACGTACGCTTACGTGAGACAGGTTCCACCGATTGACATGCACTAGATGCATAAGGTGGCTAGCGGGTGTCTGTCTCTCCTACTTTAGTCGGAACAGATTCGATGAAAAGGGTCCTTATGAAGGGTAAATAGAAATTGGCAAATCACGTTGTGGTCATACGTAGGTAAGAAACGTTCTTGCTAGAAACCTACAAACCACGTAAAAAACTTGCAACAACGATTAGAGGACGTCTAACTTGTTTTTGCAGCAAGTGCTATGTGATGTGATATGGCCAGAAGATGTGATGAATGATATATGTGATGTATGAGATTGATCATATTCTTGTAATAGGAATCACGACTTGCATGTCGATGAGTATGACAACCGGCAGGAGCCATAGGAGTTGTCTTTATTATTTTCTATGACCTGCGTGTCATTGAATAACGCCATGTAAATTACTTTACTTTGTTGCTAAACGAGTTAGCCATAGAAGTAGAAGTAATCGTTGGCGTGACGACTTCATGAAGACACAATGATGGAGATCATGATGATGGAGATCATGGTGTCATGCCGGTGACGAAGATGATCATGGTGCCCCGAAGATGGAGATCAAAGGAGCATGATGATATTGGCCATATCATGTCACTATTTGATTGCATGTGATGTTTATCATGTTTTTGCATCTTATTTGCTTAGAACGACGGTAGTAAGTAAGATGATCCCTTATAATAATTTCAAGAAAGTGTTCACCCTAACTGTGCACCGTTGCGAAGGTTCGTTGTTTCGAAGCACCACGTGATGATCGGGTGTGATAGATTCTAACGTTCGAATACAACGGGTGTTGACGAGCCTAGCATGTACAGACATGGCCTCGGAACACACGCAATACACTTAGGTTGACTTGACGAGCCTAGAATGTACAGACATGGCCTCGGAACACGGAGGACCGAAAGGTCGAGCATGAGTCGTATAGAAGATACGATCTGTTGGAAATATGCCCTAGAGGCAATAATAAATGGTTATTATTATATTTCTGTGTTCATGATAATAGTCTTTTATTCATGCTATAATTGTATTGTCCGGAAATCGTAATACATGTGTGAATACATAGACCACAACCTGTCCCTAGTAAGCCTCTAGTTGACTAGCTCGTTGATCAACAGATAGTCATGGTTTCCTGACTATGGACATAGGATGTCATTGATAACGGGATCACATCATTAGGAGAATGATGTGATGGACAAGACCCAACTTAAGCATAGCATAAAAGATCGTGTAGTTTCGTTTGCTAGAGCTTTTCCAATGTCAAGTATCTTTTCCTTAGACCATGAGATCGTGCAACTCCCGGATACCGTAGGAGTGCTTTGGGTGTGCCAAACGTCACAACGTAACTGGGTGACTATAAAGGTGCATTACGGGTATCTTCGAAAGTGTCTGTTGGGTTGGCACGGATCGAGACTGGGATTTGTCACTCCGTGTAAACGGAGAGGTATCTCTGGGCCCACTCGGTAATGCATCATCATAATGAGCTCAATGTGACTAAGGCGTTAGTCACGGGATCATGCATTGCGGTACGAGTAAAGAGACTTGCCGGTAACGAGATTGAACAAGGTATTGGGATACCGACGATCGAATCTCGGGCAAGTAACATACCGATTGACAAAGGGAATTGCATACGGATTGATTGAATCCTCGACACCGTGGTTCATCCGATGAGATCATCGTGGAGCATGTGGGAGCCAACATGGGTATCCAGATCCCGCTGTTGGTTATTGACCGGAGAGGCGTCTCGGTCATGTCTGCATGTCTCCCGAACCCGTAGGGTCTACACACTTAAGGTCCGATGACGCTAGGGTTGTAGAGATATATGTATGCGGAAACCCGAAAGTTGTTCGGAGTCCCGGATGAGATCACGGACGTCACGAGAGGTTCCGGAATGGTCCGGAGGTGAAGAATTATATATAGGAAGTCCAGTTTCGGCCACCGGGAAAGTTTCGGGGGTTACCGGTATTGTACCGGGACCACCGGAAGGGTCCCGGGGGTCCATCGGGTGGGGCCACCTGTCCCGGAGGGCCCCGTGGGCTGAAAGTGGAAGGGAACCAGCCCCTAGTGGGCTGGGGCACCCCCCTTGGGCCTCCCCCCATGCGCCTAGGGTTGGGAACCCTAGGGGGGAGTTCCCCCTTGCCTTGGGGGGCAAGGCAACCCCTTCCCCCCTTGTGGCCGCCGCCCCCCCTTGAGATCCCATCTCTTGGGGCTGGAGCACCCCCCCCCCCAGGGGCCTATATAAAGGGGGGAGGGAGGGCAGCAAACAACAGCCTTGGGCGCCTCCCTCCTTCCCTGCAACACCTCTCTCTCTCTCGCAGAAGCTTGGCGAAGCCCTGCCGGAGACCCGCTACATCCACCACCACGCCGTCGTGCTGCTGGATCTCCATCAAACTCTCCTTCCCCCTTGCTGGATCAAGAAGGAGGAGACGTCGCTACACCGTACGTGTGTTGAACGCGGAGGTGCCGTCCGTTCGGCACTCGGTCATCGGTGATTTGGATCACGGCGAGTACGACTCCGTCATCCACGTTCATTGGAACGCTTCCGCTCGCGATCTACAAGGGTATGTAGATGCACTCCTTTCCCCTCATTGCTAGTAGACTCCATAGATGCATCTTGGTGAGCGTAGGAAAATTTTAAATTATGCTACGATTTCCAACAGACTTTAACTATTCCCCCCCATCGATCGACATACCTCACAAGTTATGTCTCTCCTTTCTCTGACAAAGGACGATTGATCTTCATATGTATTTACGTCTGCTTACCACAGCCATATCGTCCCCCCTCATCATTCATGCATGCCTCCTGACCCGTCTCTCACACGCACGTGCACAGACAGGCAGCCATCCCCTCTCTTATTGATATTGCAGGCGTGCCCTCCGGTTGTCTAGCAAGCCTATCCCACCATTTGTTAGAAGTAACTCCACTACCACCCCCTCCAACACTCTAGCTCTGTCTCTCTCCCAACCTTATTCCTCTCCTACACATATGCATGGATGCCGATCGATCTCCCTTAATACATGAGGTAGATCGATCTCCCTTAATACATGAGGTAGGCCTCTCTCCTCCTCCACACATATACCAGCCATTGTACCTCTATAGTTAATTAGGCCTCCCTCCCCC
>NC_057802.1:154765763-154861263 GCF_018294505.1 Triticum aestivum
AGTCGAGCGTTGTAGGTAAGTATCCATGCCACAGAGACAAACTGCACCTGTCCCCTCTCACGTTCCAGTAAGCCAGCCACTCTATATCTTTGACGTGGGCACACACAAATTCGATGGCTCTCTTTATCGATCGCGTGCGCACACACACACATCATCATCCCTCTCTTCGATTCTATGGACACCTCAAGCCGATGATACCTCCACTCTCTCCTCGTGGATCGCCCCCTCTATATATATGATATATCCAGGACTCTATTTCACACACATTGCATATGTTACATTTTTTTATTGACCCCCACCCCCAAAACATTCTCACGAAGCCACACAATATATCTCTCTACGTTTGTATCTCTCTCACACAACCCCACGTAGGTGGTGTACGTATATAAGAAGAGAATAGGTGCACCGTGCACGTACTCACGCTTCGTGCCCAGCCACACCCGCGCGGGTACACGGTGGAGCTCATTTCTGTACGAAATGGCAGCCCACGTGCTAATTTGAACGCGTGTAGCGGTTGTTTACCTACGGAGGTCGTGTACCACGCATGCACGAAACAAAGTTCGACTTGATGCGTTGGTGCGTTATTTTTAAATAAAGTTATATCGCTCAATGGCATGTAAACAGAATATAAAATGATTTTTATGGAGAAAAAGGTAGTCCGCTCCACTATATGCAATGGAGCCTGTCTGTCTGGTTTGTCTCTCTTCAGAGTATCTCACACAAGGCTGCGGTGGCCTCTGTCTCTCTCTCTCACCGTTGGTCACTGATACGGCCGCATCCCGTCCGCCGGCGGAAAGGGAGGACGTGCATCGTTTCTCCGTTTGACGGTGCCGAGGCAGCACGTCCCGATCTGCGGTACACGCCGTTCTCTCTGACCAAGCTCCGGCGTGGTAGGGCCTACGCCACCTGCTCGCTGTCGCAGTATGGGCAGACTCCGCCCACCGTCGCTCACCTAGTTACATCCCGACGACCTCCAGGTATCCCCTCCGGCCTTGCTCCACTGCCCGTCTTCCCACGTCGCTGCATGTGGATCTTCCATAGTTCTTTGCCCAAAACGTAGCTCGTCCGGCGTACTTTCCATATTGCAATCTCGTCCTCACACCATTTTAGACAAACACAACCATGTTGTTATCTTCCCTTAGGACAAGGAATATTCTTCTTTTTTGTCGTCGCATGTGTCATCAACTGTTATTGGCCAGTAATTGTTTCCTTTCTACCTCTTTTTTGCAAACAGGGCTATCCATTTCACCTCGTTGCTATTGCGACCTTTTGGTGAACTGCACAAATCACTTTTTTCTTAAGAGTGTTTTGTGCAATTTTACTAAAATGTCGCACGGGCAACGTCTCTACATTTCAGTGCGACTGCACAAAGGGAGATTGGTTTTGCTCTATCCTCCTCATCCAACTCCAAGCCTAATCTTCTCCAACTAGTTAGTCTTAAGAGAGACTGCAAAGGTGACCGACTTCTATTTGTGTGTTTATTGTTTCATCAACAGTCCCCTATTATCGTAATCACACTTAATATCTTTGGAACATGGACGCTCAGCTCTATTTTAGTGGAACTGCACAAAATGATCAGAATGTTGCATGCTCCAGACAGCTACTTTTTTTCCCAACATGCCTTGTTGATTTAGACAGAGCTGTGGGGACGTTGCTGCCAATGAAAGCATGGATCAATTTTAATTTAACACCTTCTCACAACTTTGTCTTCAGTTGTGATGTAAATATTAGCTCTGATCTGCTAATAATTGAGATGCATTAGCAAGGAAGTGAGTTTTTTATTGTTTCCGAAAGAGCATCGATGGCAAGACACACGAAACAAAAGCTGAAAGCTCACACCATTGTACAATTTCATGTCGCTGGAAAATTATTTGTATAGTACGTCAATTATGTAAACAAATGCTAGAAGCTTGATGGCATTGCCAAAAGCCTGTTCGGCATCCGAGTCCATGTGCCATGCACAAAATTATACTCCTTCGTTCCTAAATATTTTTCTTTTTACAAATTTCAAATCAGCATATTTTAGAGTGTATATTCACTCATTTTGCTTCGTATGTGTACTCCCTCCGTTCCTAAATATTTGTCTTTCTAGAGATTTCAACAAGTGACTACGTACGGAGCAAAATGAGTGAATCTACACTCTAAAATATGTCTATATACATCCATATGTAGTAGTCCATTTGAATCTCTTAAAAGACAAATATTTGAGTAGTCACTCGTTGAAACCTCTAGAAAGACAAATACTCCGAAGTATATTTAAGAACCGAGGGGGTAGTGCACAGCAGCATGGGAGACTCAGCCCGGTCGTTGTGCCGCATTAATAGTGAGTAATGAGCAGTCAAATCATAAGCCCCACCTTTCCCACTATAAGTTGCTCGGAAGAAGCAACCATCAATACGCTCTTCTTTGAATCTGCTCATACTACTCCATCCGTCACTGTTTATAGAGCGCGCTTCAGAAAAAGAAAAAATCTCTGGGACCAAGGTGACTAGCGATCGGCCTGAAAAATAGCATTGGTAGTTATAGCACGGCGTCTATTACTAGAGGAAATAATGCGTACACACATGCATGCAGTGCTTCCACCCCGGGTACACACATGCATGCACTTAATCCACTCCGTAGTACATCGAGAGAAAATTGTGGACTTGATTGCGGTTACCACGCCCTAATTAATTGAGCATTAAACCAAATGCGTCTAAAGTCTCTCTGGTGGTGGAAATGCATCGAGAGAAATGCATCATAATGAAGCGCGCCCTGTAAACTGTGACGGAGGGAGGAGTAGTATGAAGGTGCAAAACCAAGTACACGTATGGCCAGTCGGTCAACGCACCTCCTCTTGGCATATCACTGACATGTGAGACCGGAGTGCTAGCAAACCGATCTCAATTGACGGCAAAATGGCCAACCCGCCGTTCCTTGAGAGAGACGAGGAGCAAGAACACACAAACGGGCTCGCACGGAGGCCAAGATATATTCGAGCATGGTTGATCGATATCATCATTACATGTTGGGCTGCCGTTTTCCGCCCTTCTCCGAAATAAATGTATACTTTATCAGATATTAAAAAAAATAAGAGTACAGACGCTCCACCATGCGGTTCTAGTAGTAGTACTACTACTCGTACTACTAAACCATGCGCTTGGCTCTTCGCCTCTTCGTGAAGTCAAACAATGATGGTACTCCGCATGTTCGGTACTACAGTGTATGCCTCTGGCAATCTGGCACCGAATGAACTGATGCATGTCCACCGCCTGGGCGAGGGTAGGTTGCATTAGTCAAAAGGCGTAAGCGAGCTTCACCTTGTCCTGCAAGCTTCTCCTCGTTCTGCGAGTTGACGGGACACACCAAAAAGTAGTGCTAGTCCATACTCCCTCCTTTCCGGTTAATATGGCTTAATATTTTTTGCGGGTAAATGAGAGTGCTTTATTCATATATAAGCATTCTTAGGACGATCAGCCAAAACAATGGTCACTAGGAAGCGAGGTACCCCGCAAAAAAAGAAGTAGGAAGCGAGGTGTTTCATCAAGCCATCTCTCGGCCACATTCAAAGTGCAGCAAGCACGGTTCGCACAAATTATAGGTGTTTCCGAGCGCTCCTATTTGTAACAGCATATGAGCCAGAATTAAGCGAGAATTGTGGCGAGTGTTCCATGCAATCAACTTCCATTATCACATGCGAGAACCCTCGAAATGAACCAAATGTGTTGAAGATTGCTTTATCACATTTTAAAAATATAATAAGAGTGCAGACGCTCCTCCATCCGGTTCCTAGTACTAGTATCGTACATACCTCTATAGACTATAGTAGTAGTACTAGTACTAGTAAACTTTGCGCTTGGCTGTTGGCCTCTTCGGGAAGTCGAACAATAATAGTACTAGTATAGTGTATGCTTCTGGCAGTCTGACACCGAATTAACTGTTGCATGTCCACCGCCTGAGCGAGGGAGAGCTTGCATTAGTCAAAAGTTTCTCCTTGTCCTGCGAGCCACCGCGCGCAAGCTTCTCCCGTCCTACAAGCTTCTCCTCGTTCGGCAAGTTGACGGGACACAGCAAAGTAATGCTAGTCCATACTGCCTCCTCTCCGGTTAATATGGCTTAATTTCAAACGAGATAAATACACTGTCTGTCACTGTATATTTGTAAAAATACGGGACTTCATAATACGCTCATTGTGCTCAATATATACATTTTCCGGTGTTTATATGGTCACTAGCTCACCCTGGCTGAGTATGTGTGTGCATGCACGTGTAGGTTGAGCACTTGAGCGTGACCGTGTGTGTTCCGTCGTGTGCTCGGACATGCATGCATTAGGGCGTCGCGCGCGTTTTTGCGTCCATGTGTACGTGTGACTGTTGCATACACGTAGGGGGAGTACATGTAGGGGCCACTAAAGGAGAGTCAAATCACACAGTAAGTTAGTCAGAAGAACCAACCATCATTTCAGTCTTCAATGACACGTACGCAATATAAAATGGTTGATATGGAGAGAAAAAGAAAACCACTATATGTACACTAGCAGGAGCCTAAGCTACAAGCCTGTTTGCTTGGGTTGCTCTCTTCACAAGCATAGAACGATGGTGGCCACACCGCTGGTCACATATCCGGCCTGATCCCGCAGGTGGGGGAAGGGAACAATGTTCTGCGTAGACGCGGTCGACATCGGCGAGGGAGAAAATCCAGTGCGTCCCAATCGGGGGTCACCGTGGTATGTGCCGATGCCGCTTCCCAACCGCCCTTCTAGCTACAGCCCGACGTCCCAGGTAGTCCATCTTCCTTTTGGAGCCGGCTTGCTCCACTGCCGCAGCTCCCCACGTAGCTCCATCTCCATGTCGATCTTTCTCTACTTCTACCGGCTTCTATTTGTGAATAGTTTATGTCTCATGAACTAGTGCCAGTACTATTATTCTAATCACACTTCTTCAATACCTTTGCCATCAGAGATGCTCAGCTCGATTTTAGTGGAACTGCACAAAAGCATCGTATGATCCGAGGGTGCCAGCCGTCTTTCCTTCGACAGGTTCTACCTGGCCAGGAAATTAAATCTTGTTTAGGGTTTAGGGTTTAAGTCGTAGTGACCCCATCAGTAGTTTTTCTTTCGTACACGCTCTCACAACTTTTGTCTTTAGTTGTGAAGTAAATATTGGCTATGATCCGTGAATCATTGAGATGCATCAGCATACGTGTTAGTTTTCCTTTGTATTTGATGGAATGTTGTAACGGGGCAACCTTGGAGTAGGAATGAAAATGGAGTGGAAAGTTTCTGTTTTTCTGGAGAAAAAATGGAAACGGAGAGAAACCAACATTTAGTTTCGTTGGATCACGCCATCGAGCAAAACCAACATTTAAATCACGTCTGTCGCGTTCGTGTCTCACCCTCCTCCATGGCTCGACCCCACACGATCGCTCGGCATGCCACTCACCGTAAACTGGGTATACGGTAACTTTCCCGCCTGCACCTCGATGGATCGCGCCATGGAGTACTAGTACTACTGGAAGAGATTGACGAGTTGGGGGAGGATAGCTAGCTGTAGCACGGACTCCCAAGAACTTTTTACATGCATGTTGTGGCCGGCTATTGCGACCTTTGAACGCGGAGCAGATGCGTGCACCGGGAAGCGGCGCGGGCGACGCTCTCTCAGCCGGCGTGCCGCTTCAATGCCAGCGCCAGTGAGAGGTCGCGTCCGCTCTGGCCGGGCATGAATGCGGAACTGACCGTTTCGGGCAGAAAGCGCGCGCGGGTGATGAAGAGGGTTCGGGTTGGTCAGGAGCGGCCGTGGCCGCAAACAAGAGATGTTGTACGTTAATATTGCCGCGTATATAGTTAACAACGTCAATAATGTGCCAGTTGGACAAATATGATTGGAGATGGAGATGGAAATGGAATTTTACGTAAACACGGATATGCATGTCTATGTCTATGTGTGTGCGCGACGACTCTCGCGACCTGGAAGCGGGGGCGTATTTTTGATCGAGTTTTCTTTCTTGGTACGTTAAAAAATTGTCCGCCAGTTTTTGTTTCTTTTTTCCGGGAACACGCATATTCTATTTAAAACCACTGCTATGGAGAGATTTTTTACTCCATTATAGCCTCTTGTTTGATAGAGTTTCTTGCATCTCGCTCTCTCACCCTCTCCATATCAAAACAAGATGACGATGACAGTGTCCACACTATCTCTCTCCTCACCGGTGGTCACAGATCCGGCCGAATCCCGTCCGCTGCGGGAGGTGAGGAGGTGCAGCGTTGACGTTGTCGCCGTCGGTGATGGAGGAAGCCGATGCGCACCGTCCTCTCGAAGTCGGCGCTGGTGCGGACGAAGGTCCTCCGCCCCCTTGTTCGCTGCCGTCGTGTGGGCAGATCCCGCCCACCCGCCTAAGCGACATCTCGCCCACCTGAGGTATAACTTCTTGTACTGGTCCAGCTCCCCAGGTCGCTGCATGCGGATTTTCTTCTATGCGACTACTCCCCAGCTCCCCATGTATAGTAGCTAGGGTTCGTCAGCTGGTCCAACATCACCTACTATTATAGAGGAAATGCCACTCGAAAAGTTATCCTGATTTATGCCTCGGTGGAGGTATACATGTTGTTTCGACAAAAAGTACATGGTGGTTGTGCGGTCATTGTCCATATGCTCCTATTGCTGCTGCTAATCTAATACTATCACTGGTTAAATGAAGAAATGCTACTTTTTTTCTCGGGTATCCTGGTTTAGTTCCCATCAAGATAATCATGATGCTTCTGTTTGTTGGTGTACTTTCCATAATTCTTATTGACAATTGAGATGTCGTTGTTAATCTTGTAAAACAAAGTAACGACACTATATCCCTTTTTTATATTTTTGGAAACAGTGATGCGTATCTCCATACCCGGGCATGTCTTCCTCAATTTTAGTGGAACTGCAAAAAATTGGATGGCCATTGTTGTTCCGCCTCACTGTCCTCTGCCACGTGGTTCTTCCTTCCTCGAGCTTGATTACTGAGAAGAAACAGACCACAGTGAGGATTTGTCGAACTTCATAGGTGCCTCACCCAAACTTGATGCCAAATGGATGATGCACCACCATGATGACCTATCGATGTTCATGGTTGCACCTCATGGTTGCGTCGGCTGGTGAAGCTAATCGATTTTCAATGAAAAACAAGCTGTCTTTCATCAGTGCTCTTTGCTTGTTACCCACAAAGATGATATCCTTCGTCAGTTCACCTTGGTTGCGTTGGAGATGCAGTCGTCTTTCACGTTGGTGCAATTTTATCACACAATTGGCTATGAACCAAATGTTTCCTCGAAGAAGGATCGACGTTGGTACTAAGAGCATAAGTTTTGTATTGATTTCTAAGCCTTCCGCAACTTTGTCTCCAGCTCCTCTGTAATTTTATTTGTCCAGCTATTAACTTTGATTAAAAAAATGGTGTGGACTAAAAACCCGGATGGACGTAGTAGCCCTCCATTTTTATTACTCCGCATATTAGGTTTGACTAAAGTCAAACTTTGTAAAGTTTGACCAAGTTTAGGCCGAACACAACAAACCATAATTATTAGAGAGGGCAAACTGTACATACTCTCAAATCTTTCCGATAATTGAAATTAAAATTCTTTATTTGTACACACTCTCACACCTTTCCGATAATTTGGCGCATGTGTGGTTGTTCACTTAAGGGAGGGTAGTGTACCGCACGTGAAGGATAGGAAGTGCGACCAGGACGCGTGGATCGTTAGTTCATCGGAAGTAGTAGTTTTCTTCACTGGTACGTTAAATAAAGAGTTTCGTTTCGTACTTACACAGTTTAAAACAATTGTTATGGAGAGAATAAGAAAACCACTCCACTATATATTAGTCGTATACACGAGTACTATATGGACGCAGCTTCATTGACTTTAGTGCACCTGCCTTTGGGTTTATGACAGGTGGGCCCAAAATGTGGCTGGCCCACCTGTCATACAGCCAAAAGCAGGTGCAGTTAAGGCACCAGAGCTCAGTCCATACTACAGTGTATATATATAAGCTGGATCCTCAGTGCTTGTTCGCTAGGGTTTGCACTCTCCACACTCTCGCCGCACTACATATATATATACACGCTGGAGGCTCAGCGTTCCTTTGCTAGGGTTTGCTATATTCACAGTCTCTCACCCTCTTCACTAGATCTAAACAAGACTGCGTTGTGGCCTCTGTCTCTCTCACCCCCCTCACAGCTGGCGAAGGAGGCGTTCGGATCCCGTCGCACCGGGAAGCGGAGGAGGTGCAGCGTTCACTCTATCGCCTTCGGCGAGGGAGGCAATCCACTAACGGCTGTGCTTTTCTCTTTCACCCAGCGCCTCTGCGGGAGGGCCACTGACCCCTTCTTCCTCGCTGCCGTACATAGTGTGGGCAGATCCGACCTCCCGCCGCACGCCTTGCCACATCCTGACGACCCTAAGGTATAAGTTTCTTTGAAACCGCCATTGGTCTAGCTGCATGCGGATCTTTTTCGATTCTGTAGTTGAATCTAGGTCTTGGTTCAAAGAGGAAAGAAGGGTGCGGTGGGGTGGAGCATGAATCTAGGACGTGGTTCAATGAGGAAAGGAGGGAGGGAAAGTAGTATAGACTAGCTATCCAGCCGCTTTGTTGGTCGAAAAGGGAAAAGGGGGTAACCCGGTACACACATCTGTAAGGAACCGAACTCTTTGTTGAAAAGGGAAAGAAACTGGGGGGTCGGGTAGTTTGTGCAGGACTAGATTTGCTGCCCTCACATAGGAAAAAGTTTCAAAGAGAACAAATATGGGACCAACGCAGATATGCTGCTTGGCTACATACTCTGCATCACCCATTTATACGTGTGGACGCACATGGTGCTGGCATGTCCCATGTCCCATCCACATGATCGTGCAGTGTGTTTTGAGATGTTGTGCTACTTGTATTGGTACTGTTTTAAATAAATGTTGAATTGAAGCTATTGTATTGCTCCCTTTTCCAATTAAGTAGTGAACAAAAATGGTACCAACCCAGACATGATGCGTGTTGCTTTGTTACAACAAACTCTGCATCACCCCCTTTATAAGTAGATGGAAGCACATGGTGTTGTTGCGCCCACTCGCCCCTGGAACAGTTTATGCTTTTTCTTAATCTAATGCTGATGGTAAAATTAAGCAATGCCACTCTCAAAATTAACTACTGAACTATTTTAAGAGAATTTCTCTGTTAATATGAATCAATTCAACCGTTTTAGAAATGCTACTGTCCTATACTTTGTTTTCCATCAAGATAAGGTAGATGCTTCTTTTTGTGGCCGCATGTTTCATCCTCCTTTATTGGCAGTAATTGTTTCCTTTTTTGCCTCTGTTAAATCAGGGATATCTATTCAACTTGTTGCTGTAGCAAACTTAAATGTCACACCGGCGACTTTACTTGATTTCAGTGCAACTGCACAAAATGAGATTGGATTTCCTGTGATCTTGTGTGTGTCATGACAGGTTGGTACTTGCCTTCATCCACATGATCGTGCGGTGTGTTTTGAGATGCTGTGCTACTTGTATTGGTACTGTTTTAAATAAATTAGGCAATGCCACTCTCGGAATTAACTATTGAATCTTATTTCAAAACTGCAACACTTGTTAGGGATTGGCGGGATTACCATTTTTGTGGCCGCATGTTTCATCCTCCTTTATTGGCCAGTAATTTATTCCTTTTTTGCCTCTGTTAAAACAGGGATATCTATTCAACTTGTTGCTATTGCGACATTTTGCTTCGCTTAATTTTGGTGGAACTGCACAAATTGAGACCGGATTTCCATATATGTGTTGAGATCTCTTTTAGATCTTCCTCAGGAGTTGTTTCAAATCTTGGTCTTGAAAGGTCAGTACCTACTTTCCTCAAAATTAACTACTGAATCTTAGTTCAAAACTGCAACACTTGTTAGGGATCGGCGGGAGTACCATTTCTGCTAGGGATCGACCGGAGTACATGTTTAAGAAATGTATTGTTCAGATAATGTCTCTGTTATTATATATCAGTTACAGTGTTTTACAAATGGTACTATTCTGCTTTGTAGTTCTTTCTACATGTTTAACCAAGGTATTGTTAAGATAATGTCTCTGTTAAAATGAATCAGTCGCATTGTTTTAGGAATGATACTTTTCTGCTTTTTCGTTCTTTATACATGTTGAAACAAGGCATTGTTAAGATAATGTCTCAGTTAATATGAATGAATCACACTGATTGAGAATTGCTACTCTCATGCTTTGTTCCCATTAAGATAAGGTAGATCAGTAGATGTTTTTCTTCTGGGAGTACAAGTCATCAACCGTTATTTCTCAGCAATTGTTTCCCTTATACCTATTGTTGCTTACAGGGATATCAAAATTAAAGCTCGGTTTTACTCCGACTTTGATTTTAGTTGAACTGCACAAAAGGAGCCAATGTGTCTAAGGCAAACTGCTGCATTAGTGGGTCCAGTTGGTCTTACCACTTTGCAGAAAGAAGCAGTCACTGTTTGCGCTACATTACACAAGGAATGATCGAGAAGCTTTACAGAGTATTAGTAGACGCTGGTGACATGACTATAGTCTGCAGAGAGCATAGGAAACTCTACAACACGTGGAGTGCACTGGGCAAAAAGTGCCCAAACAAGTACAGGAAGCCAGGATAGGACTCCACATCTGTCAATGTCATTCTAAGCAACAAGATGGGGCATCTGGGTATGATAATCTGTTTACCGTACTTTCAGTTTGTTAGTCCACCGATTGGTGGGTTGACACTGGGGCCAATGTTCATGTGTGTGCTGCTGTGTCTTTGTTTTCTTGCAGCATATAAATACGATATCCACAGGGATGCTCAGCTTGATTTTAGTGGAACTGCACAAAATGTCCAGATGGTTTGTGTCCTCCATAATACTTCATCATGCACAATACATCGAATGGTTCTCTAATCATTCGTCGTCACCTTGAGCCACCGGACTATATGTCTGAATGGTGCTGCCAGCGTCGGCCATTAAGAAGGGTAAGAAGAAAGACAAAAAGAGAGATGGCTGCTTTACTTGTGGTTCGGAGGAACACTGGGCAAACAAGTGCCCAAACAAGTACCAAGAATCCAGGACACGACTCCAAGTCTGTCAATGTCACTCTAAGCAACAATGATGGGCCATCTGGGTATGGTAATCTGTTTACCGTACTTTCAGTTTGTGAGTCCACCGATTGATGGGTTGACACTGGGGCCAATATGTTGGAAATATGCCCTAGAGGCAATAATAAATTGGTTATTATTATATTTCCTTGTTCATGATAATCGTTTATTATCCATGCTAGAATTGTATTGATAGGAAACTCATACACATGTGTGGATACATAGACAACACCATGTCCCTAGTAAGCCTCTAGTTGACTAGCTCGTTGATCAATAGATGGTTACAGTTTCCTGACCATGGACATTGGATGTCGTTGATAACGGGATCACATCATTAGGAGAATGATGTGATGGACAAGACCCAATCCTAAGCCTAGCACAAGATCGTGTAGTTCGTTTGCTAAGAGCTTTTCTAATGTCAAGTATCATTTCCTTAGACCATGAGATTGTGCAACTCCCGGATACCGTAGGAATGCTTTGGGTGTACCAAACGTCACAACATAACTGGGTGGCTATAAAGGTGCACTACAGGTATCTCCGAAAGTGTCTGTTGGGTTGGCACGAATCGAGACTGGGATTTGTCACTCCGTGTAAACGGAGAGGTATCTCTGGGCCCACTCGGTAGGACATCATCATAATGTGCACAATGTGACCAAGGAGTAGATCACGGGATGATGTGTTACGGAACGAGTAAAGAGACTTGCCGGTAACGAGATTGAACAAGGTATCGGGATACCGACGATCGAATCTCGGGCAAGTACCATACCGGTAGACAAAGGGAATTGTATACGGGATTGATTGAATCCTCGACATCGTGGTTCATCCGATGAGATCATCGAGGAGCATGTGGGAGCCAACATGGGTATCCAGATCCCGCTGTTGGTTATTGACCGGAGAGTCGTCTCGGTCATGTCTGCGTGTCTCCCGAACCCGTAGGGTCTACACACTTAAGGTTCGGTGACGCTAGGGTTGTAGAGATATTAGTATGCGGTAACCCGAAAGTTGTTCGGATTCCCGGATGAGATCCCAGACGTCACGAGGAGTTCCGGAATGGTCCGGAGGTAAAGATTTATATATGGGAAGTCTTATTTTGGTCGCCGGAAAAGTTTCGCGCATTATCGGTATTGTACCGGGAGTGCCGAAAGGGGTCCGGGGGTCCACCAGCCCCGGGGGGCCACATTGGCTGTAGGGGTGTGTGCATTGGCCTATATGGGCCAAGGGCACCAGCCCCAAGAGGCCCATGCACCAAGAGATAAGGGAAAGGGAGAGTCCTAAAGGGGGAAGGCACCTCCGAGGTTCCTTGGGGAGGATGGACTCCTCCCTGGCCGCACCCTTCCTTGGAGGAAGGGCCAAGGCTGCGCCCCCCCCCCTCTCCCTTGGCCCTATATATAGTGGGGGGAAGGGAGGGCAGCAATACCGAAGCCCTGGCGCCTCCCTCTCCCTCCCGTGACACATCTCCCTCCTCCCGCAGCGCTTGGCGAAGCCCTGTTGGAATCCCGCTACTTCCACCACCACGCCGTCGTGCTGCTGGATCTCATCAAGCTCTCCTTCCCCCTTGCTGGATCAAGAAGGAGGAGACGTCGCTGCTCCGTACATGTGTTGAACGCAGAGGTGCCGTCCGTTCGGCGCTAGGATCATCGGTGATTTGGATCACGACGAGTACGACTCCATCAACCCCGTTCTCTTGAACGCTTCCGCTCGCGATCTACAATGGTATCTAGATGCACTCCCCTTCCCCTCGGTGCTAGATTACTCCATAGACTGATCTTGGTGATGCGTAGAAAATTTTGAATTTCTGCAACGTTCCCCAACACAATATTCATGTGTGTGCTGATGTGTCTTTGTTTTCTGACAGCATATAAATACGAAATCCACAGGGATGCTCATCTTGATTTTAGTGGAACTGCACAAAATGTTCAGATGGTTCATGTCCTCCATAATACTTCATCATGCACAATACATCGAATGGTTCTCTAATCATTCGTCGTCACCTTGAGCCACCGGACTATCAGATGACAAACTGATGATAAACCCTGCCCGTTCCACAATCATAGGCATTACATATTTTGAATGGGAAAAGCTTGTCAAAGTTGACATTGGTTTAATATATTGGAATTGGAAAACCTTGTCAATTTTTGCTCATGATGTTAGCCAGAAGACATGCATTTGATATTTTTGAGTGGGACGCCCTTTGCTATGAGCAACATCGGTCGTTTTTTCCTATTCCTGTCTTCAGTTCAGAAGTAAATATTTACTCTGCTGAGATGCATAGTCACATGAATGTTGACTTATGTAAGATATTTTAAGAGTTTGTTCTGCATATTGTCTATGTAATGCCAGGCCTTGTGTTTGATTGCAAAGTTGAGCTTGGAATATTGTGGCATGCGGCATGACGAGCTGTTCACCGTGCCTCCTGAGAATAATGCTTCATATTGTTTTGCATGTCGATCTAATGCCAGTGATTTGCTTATTAAAAAGATCATCCTCTTTTGTTGTTTCCGTGCTTAAGAAGTTCATCGTCTTATGTTTCATTCATAGCCTATACGACAAGTCGGGTAGGTTAGACGTGAACTTTAGATCTTCCGACCAACTCATCATCTTAGGCCGTGATTGGATCGTCGTTTTCCAACCAAAACCGCTTTTAAAACTGACGCTTGTAAATAAAAGCAGATGGTCTCGGGCGAAGCGCTTGCTTGGTCGATCTCGACTAGTAAAATATACACTGGTCTCTCAAATTACACGCGTAACCCGCCGGTTTTACTTACAGACCTCGGGCCCTTGGTTTCATTACGCCTGTATTTTACGCGTTGTTTTCGATGACGAGTAAATTACACTTTTATCTTAATACAGGTGTGAAATAAACCAGAGATCCCAAGCGCGGCCTTACTGTTTCATGGCGTCTCAGTCTCTCGAAGGTGCTCATAGGTGTCCGATGATCCTGGCTTCCTAAATGAGCAGCGAGCGCTGTATCAGACCATCCGTAGGGCCCACGAGGCCCTCTCCGTCGTCCTTCGAGTTGTTGCGCTCGCCGTGGCGCCGAGCATTGTTAACATGGTCAATGAACATGAGGATTCAGGGGATGACTTTATTTTGACTGGATGACAGTAGGGACCCACTAGGGCCATAGCCATACGTACGCAAGTGCCTCCTTATTATGTACAACTATATTTTTTTTGTTTCCTCCTGGTTTCCTGACATCACGGTCCCACACCATTGTCAACCTATGTAGTCAATATAAACGAGAGAATTGCACAAGGTGCGGCCGACAGCTGGGACCAAGCAGCTTGAGCAGTATTCGTGTTTTTGAGGCATGAGCACTGCAGAGTTTTTCTTGGCGATGTGTTCATTGTTGTTCAGAGGAGAGCAGGGTATTAACTGGGCGGGCTGTGGCCCGTCTAGCCCAGGACAAATATCCAGCCTAGATATTAATTTTTTTCAAGATGAAAATGGCTAGCTCAGCTATACGTTTTTTGGAGGAATACTCAGGCAAGGTCAACTTGTTATTCTCCGCCCCGCTGGGCTGCAAATCTTTCCTAGGAGGGATGCATTAGGCTTAACAGGAAAATGGGCTTTAAAAAATAATAAATTGGATGTAATTATAAAAACTGGGCAGTAACTATAAATGCACCAAACACGAAATTAGTTTATAAAATATTATTTATGGATTTTGAAAATCTTAATTTCTAAATTGTTGCGCGCGCAATGTTTCGTTGGATTTTTACGTAATACAAATTTATATTTAATCTGACTAGAAATTTCGGGATAAAAATATTTCGGATCCCATCAAAATGTGGGAAATTTTATTGAATTCTGTCTTGAACGGTTGGTTGAAATTATTAATCGTTGTCCTAGCTAGAAAATGGGTTGTACTTTTAACAAACTGTAAATGAGTTGTAGTAAATTCCATTAGAATTCAAAAATGGGATGTACATTCTTACAAATCGCAAATGGGCTACAAGTTCTCTGCCACATACTTGTGGGCCTACTAAGTTGACGCGTCCCATAAAAAAAGAAGTTGGCGCGTATGCAAGGCTTTATCAACTTATTATAGTCAACACATGGTTCTAGCAGCAGTGGCCGTTGGATGTCTATCCAACGAATGTCGTGCTTCTTCTTCAATCTCGGATATTCTAGCTTCGGCCGCCCAAAAAATGATTCCTCCCCCTGACATCCGGGGCGCACCATTTCGGAGGCTGACCTGTGGGCCTACTAAGTTGACGCGTACCAAGGGCTTTGTCAACTTAGTCAATATAAACGGTTCTAACTGCAGTGACCGTACGATGTCCATCCAACGGCTGTAGTGCTTCTTCAACCTCTGGTCTTCTTGCTCCAGCCGCCCAAAGCAGCGCCGGTCGTGCCGCCTGCTCCTGCCTCCCGTGGCCGGCTGTGCTGCCGTGGAGGCCTCACCGCCCCCTACTACTCCCACCGCTGGCCAGGCCATCCCTCCACTCACCCACACCCCTGTTATTCTGCGGTGACGGCAACCTCACACCGCAGCCGAATCAGTGAACCCTCGTACTCCTCTCTGCGCGGGCTTCCACTGCCGCGTCTTCCCCGACTCCGCGTCGTCCCCTTCCTAGGCCTCCCCGTCGTCCACCGCCATGGTGCTCGCGGCGCGGCGTGGTCAATGTGATCAACGACCGACTTCCATCGGAAGAGTACTGTACATGGAGAGGCTGACAGCTAGGTCCACGGCAGCCGCGAGGAAGTGCCACCTTATTACGCGGAAAATAATTATTCCTCCACCTGACAGCAGGGACCCACCGGACGGGCCACCGTATTTGGCGAAAAAACGTTTCCCCCTGACTGCTGGGACCCACCGGACGGGCCACTGTATTTCGTGAAAAAAACGTTCCCCCCGCTGTCAGCTCGGACCCACCGGAAGTACCTCCTTATTACGCACAAAAAATGAATACTCCCCTGCTAGTTGGGACCCACCTTGGTGGGAGGCTGACTTGTGGGCCTGCTAAGTTGACAGGGACAGAGTGCTTTGTCAACTTAGTCAATATGAACGATTCTAGCTCCAGTGACCGTACGATGTCCATCCAATGGCCGTAGTGCTTCTTCAACATCTGGTCTTCTTGCTCCAGCCGCCCAAAGCAGCGCCGGTCGTGCCGCATGCTCCTGCCTCCCGTGGCCGGCTGTGCTTCCGCGGAGGCCTCACCGCCCCCTACTATTCCCACCGCTGGCCAGGCCCTGCGGCGACGGCAGCCTCACACCGCAGCCGAACCAGTGAACCCTCGTACTCCTCTCCGCGCGGGCTTCCACTGTCGCGTCTTCCCCGGCTCCGCGTCGTCCACTTCCTAGGCCTGCCATCGTCCACCGCCCTGGTGCTCTCGGCACGGCGTGGTCAATGTGGTCAACGACCGACTTCCATCGGAAGAGTACTGTACGTGGAGAGGCTGACAGCTAGGTCCACGGCGGCCGCAAGGAAGTGCCTCCTTATTACGCGGAAAGTAATGATTCCTCCACCTGACAGCAGGGACCCACCGGACGGGCAACCGTATTTCGCGAAAAAAAATGTTCCCCCCTGACTGCTGGGATGCACCAGCTACATCTTCGCACGCAAGGAAGTGTGTCCGAAAAAAAAACGATTCGCCCCCCTGACTGCTGGGACCCACCAGCTACATCTTCGCACACAAGGAAATGCCTGACAATCAGGAGCCACCTGGTCGAAGCGTACGTAGCGTTGTCTGGTCGCGAACGTGTACGTACATACTGGTCGATGTAGAGGCGCGCACGTAGCATGTACACGTACGTACAGCGGCCAGTGTGCAAGAAAGAAAATACGGCCACGTACGTACATACGGGCGGGGTCTCGAACGCCTACTCGCGCATACATACGGCCAGGGCTCGTGTACATGGCTGGGTCAGAATGGAGAAATTGCGTCGTCGTCGTGCTCATGGGGAGTCAACCGGCTGGGTCGGAATGGAATGCGTCGTCATGTTCATCGTGAGGGCTTGGACGGAACAGCCGATGGAAACGAGGCCTGGCGTACCGCAGAACGGAGGAAACGGCCTTGTGTTCCACCGGCCACGTTCGAAACGGGATCCTGTTCATCGGGAGGGGTCTGGCGTACCGCAAAACGGAGGAAACGGACCTCCTACGGTCGAAACGGGAGTCCTGTTGGTCGGGAGGGGTGTGGTGTACCACAAAACGGAGGAAACGGACTTGTGTTGGAGCGCTACGGTCGAAACGGGGGTCCTGTTCATCGGGAGAGGTGTGGCGTACCGCTAAACAGGACTCCACGGGATACTGTTCATCTCCACCGTCGACCCCCTCCAGCCTCCACGGGTTACTGTTCATCCACCGTCGACCTCCTCCAGCCTCCACCTGCGATTGTTCATCCACGGGCTCCTATTCGTCCAGCCTCCACCGCGCGCTACTCCACCGGCTACTGTTCAACCAGCCCTTTCCACGGGCTCCTGTTCAACCACCCCTCCACGGGTTACTGTTCATCCAGCCCTCCACCGTCTACTGTTCATCCAGCCCTCCACGGGGTGGTCCTGTTCATCCAGCCCTCCACGGGGTCCTGTTCATCCAGCCCCAACCGGCTCGATCGATCGGGGTCCTGTTCATCCAGAGGCAACACCACGGGGTCCTGTTCATCCACCCCCACCGGGAACTGTTCATCCAACCGCCCCCCCAGCAACGATCATGTTCATCCATAGGCAGCATCGATCGGCTTCAGTTAGCAGCAGTAGCGAAGGAATTGCTCGATCAGGTTCAGTTAACAGCCATCGACCGATCGCTCGGGTTCAGTAACGCGTAGCCTGCAGTGCAATTGCTCGGGTTCAGTTAGAGCCCAACGCATCGCTCGGGATCAGTTAGAGCCCAACGCCTCGCATCCACGTGCATGCGTGTATGAGAGAAACGCGCATCGCTCGGCCCCGACCACCCACCATAACCGGGAACACCCCGATATTTTCCTCGCCCTCGCTTCTACCATGGTTTTTTCCGTCATGGATGGCCTAAAGAATGTCATGCAGCTGCGTCTCCGACCCGCCCAGGACGAAAAGCCCATTTTCTGTCATGATTTTTTGTCATAGAAGTAGGAGCCCACCACATCTATGATGATACCGCCTTTTGTCACAATTATCGTCATAGAAGTGTCATAAGTATGACAGAAAAAAATTTCGTTCGGCCCAAAATGTCACGGATGTGTCTTTTTTTGTAGTGTTGGGGATGAGCGCGACAGCGACGCGCAGCCCGCCGAAGGGAGCCATGGTGCCACCGGCCAGGCTAGCGATGCCAAGCGTCGCGCCGGAGCCGGCGCCATCAACTGCGCCAGGCGCGCTGAGCAAACCGTGCATGATGCGCTCGCCGATGGGAGTGAAGGGTCTCGTCCAGAATGAAACTTTGGCCGACGCTGCAGACGGCCCCACGGTGGGCGCCAACTGTTGTGGTGTTCTCCCAACAGATGCCATGGGTAGGCTTATCGAACGTGGTTGGGGCCGAAGAGTGTCGGAGGGTTCCGGAGGCAAGATCGAGGACAAGCGGAGAGGGGCTCGTGATGTACCCGGTTCGGGGCCCTCCGGGGGAGGTAAAACCCCTAGTCCTGCTCGATCTACTAGATGGATCTCACAAGGTGAATACAGAGCGCTCTTGGAGGTATTTGAGGGGAGGAGGAAGAAGAGCTAGCTCCCTCCTTCTCCTGGTTACGTGTGTTGTGTGTGTGTGTGTGTGTGTGTGTGTGTGTGAAAAGAAGCCACCCCCTACATGGAGGACTCCTGGGGGCCATATAGGCCGGTCCCCCAGGGTTACAACGGTAATGTTACATTGATGTGGGGCCCTGCTGTCATCATCTGGAGCCGGACGTGGGGCCTGCCGGCTGCCGGGTCAGCGGGGCACGGGTCTCATGGGAGGCGCGACACTATGGCATCCTGTTGCCCGCATCACGGAGTGGCGGGCACCGACTTGCCACAGGACCGCACCAGGTCGTCGCCGCCGACTCCGGGACGTGGCCGCGAGACGAACTGTAGCCAAGGCTGCCTTGGTCGGGGCGATAGGAGCACTGTAGCCACGTCCGCCCGTCGTAGGAGGGGCTTGTCCGTTCATCGGTCGGCCTGAGCGGGAGCCGGCTCGGCCGGATCAAGCCTTGGTGCCACGCCCAGCCGGCCTAGAGCCGGATGCCGGCTGGCGGGTCAAGCCGGATGGCAGGGTGTTTGCCACCCTGTTGTTTTGGAAGATTGTCGGTACTGAATTTTCCTACCCAGGGATCATCCTCCCGACACTGCCTTTGCAATGCTGCACCGGGAGAAGGGCGGTTAGGTTTTTGGGGAGCATTTAAGACACGACTGCTCGTAGTTGTTCGACTATGTCCTCGACCTCGACTTACACATGGGTGAGAAGCCACCAAGAAGAAGGCTACCAAGGATGCTACTGTCGCCCCCACGGCTCTAACCTGGCCAACTGGGGGAGTATAATCTCTTTAGCCATCTTTCTGATTATTTTTGTGTTAGCCGTACTAGTTGTCTCCATGCATATATCTAATCTGTGCGTAGTACCTACTTACATGTTTAGATATAGTGTCAATGTCATGTTCATGATTTATTTTTGGATTAAATCAATTGGAAACTTGCTAATTTATCCAACAATCAAATAACCTTATTTTTGCATTTAAATTTTTGAATCATGGCTTTGGTGCAACATTGAAACCGAACCCGTTTACGAGTATGCATTTTAAGCATTGGCAAATCAAAATTAACTTGTGGCTCACAACATTGAACGTGTTATGGGTCATTGGTGGCAGTCCTGAAGGAGCAATTGCTCCTGAACATTAGAAGGCATTTAAGGAGGCCACCATCGTCTTTGTCGGAGACGTTTTGAGTGTGATCAAAGACAATCTAGTTGACACAACTTTACATATGCGGGTTGCCAAGAACTTGTGGGATGCCCTCGAAGCTATGTTCGGCGGGGCTAATGTCGGAAGCGAGATGTATGTCATGGAGCAGCTCCATGACTATAGGATGTTTGAGAACCATCTTGTATTGTACCAGGCTCGTGAGAAACAATGCATCGCTAAGGAGCTCGCACTCCTTAAGTGAGATTTACCGGACAAGTTTATCGCGGGATGCATAGTTGCTAGACTCCCTCCTTCCTAGAGGAGCTTTACTACTACTCTGAAACTTCAGAGACTTGAGTTCTCAGTAGAGGAAGTCATCGGTCATCTCAGTGTTGAAGAGAATTCGAGAGCAAATAAGTCAGATACTAAGATGACCGATGGACCTTCTAGCACCAACATGGTGCAGAAGAATATTCACAATTTCAAGGAAAAGAATTCGGTATAGCAGAATACCATGTTCAGAAAAAAGAGGTAAGAAGAACAACAAGAAACACAACAAATATGATTGCTTCACTAGCGATGGGGATGGCCACTGGGCCTCCAAGTGCCTGTAGAAGTGCAAGAAGCCAGGACAGAAACTCTAAGTCTGTCAACGTGACCATGGGCAACAATGATAATGGGGCATCTGGATATGATAATTTATTTATTGTATTGTCGGATTGTTAGTCTACAGATTTGTGGGTTGATATAGGTGCAAATATTCATGTGCGTGCAGATATTTCATTGTTCTCTTCTTACTAGGCTACGCGATACGGCTCCACACTGGAGGGAAACGGCGCGAGTGCGTCTGTTCAGGGTGTTGGCATGGTGGATCTGAAGTTTACTTCGAGAAGGATCGCTCAGCTGAAGAATGTGTACCATCTCCCCGCTATCAAAAAGAATATCGTTAGTGGCTTCCTTCTCTGTGAAGAACAGCCTAAGTTGGTCTTCGCGTCTAATAAAGCAGTCATGCCGAAATATGAAAGATAATTTGGGAGTATCTCAATTGATCTTAGTTGTGCCTTCGAACTTTTGAAACTACACACTATGATCATATGGAGTTAGAGAAGGTTCACGGTCTAAATATCCAAAACGACTTAAGATCTTCTCAAACATAATGGGATTGCACAAGTGTAATCTCACCCTCATTATCCCTCGATGGCTTAAAGTTTACGATACCATCAACCGCACCAATGTCTTTTCATCTCAAAGTTATGAGTTAGAAAAGACTTAACCTCCTCATTGACTTTGAAGTTGGTCCCAAATATTAATATGTCATCAACATACAAGCACAATATACTCCTTCATATCCAAGGCGTGTAGCACAAGAAACATCGGCACTTGACGTGGAGCGCGACATGCCCACTATCTGGCATGGTTGATGAAGATGCATTTCATGCAGTAATAAGAAGTGAGAATGCAACCATACTTTGAGATTCTATGCAAGATGTCTAACCTATACCAAAGAAAGAACAAATTTAGTATATCAAAGAAAAATGGATGTCGAATTGTTTGGCACTGCATTCAAGCGACGTCTGTGATATGAATATCATGCTGATATGGAGAATTTAGAGCCTTCGGAATTACTTGGCTCATGGAAAGGAAATTTCTATGTTGAAGTTTCAAGGAGTTTCTTATGTAGCTATCTCGGTTCGGTTCGCAATGTTGAGCACCTTACCACCAAGCAAATTATCAATGGCAAGCCACATGTAGTTGATTTTCAGAAGGTGCTGATTGTGAAGGATCCGCCGTCAACTCCCTCATGGATGCCGCTACCAGCTGAATGGCTGGTTGTATCGGTGGACATGTCCTTTTCTTCAAAGGGTGGTTCGGTAGGAGCGGGAACTATCTTGAGAAACAACATGGGTGAGGTCATTTTTGCTACTTGGCAGCTGATGTTCTTTTGTAACAATGCTCTGGAAGCAGAAATTCAAGCTATGACGATAGCAATGTCTCTAGCCATTCAATAATCAAGCCTTTTTATTTAGGTGTAAACCGACTCAGTGGGACTTCTATCTTCTATGTTACATGCTTCACTCGTCAAATCGTCACATGGTAATCTGGTTAAGGAAATCAAGAGTCTTGTGGTAGATAGGAAGTTTAAACGGGTGAGGGTTTGGGGCATGCAGGTGTGGGTGCACCAAGTCCCTTGCGCGTGTTTTTTCTTTTGGCTTTTGGCTTTTGAATTTCAAACTTTCATATTTTTTGAATAAAAAGTTCAAATTAAGTTCTGTTTTCATATTCAATATGTTTTGATGAATTTTGATTATTTTTTGTTCAGTTTCAACTTTTGACACTTAGTACAAGCAACCGGTAAAATCACGACTTTAGTACCGGTACCGGCAAAAAAAATCGCTTAAAGTTTCAACGTGAAACTTGATACTCGTGGCCAAGAAAATCAGAATTTTCAGTTGGAAAATCATAAGTTTCAACAATTAAAACTGAAAGTTACTGTGGCCTCATGTGGGATCCAACTATTTCGCGAATTGTGAGGCAATCGAGCGGCCATGCAGAGCTTGGTAAGCCATGCCCTCGCACTTGTGTGCCCTGCGAATTTGTGGAGTTTAAACCAGTTAAGAAAGTAAGATCTCAAAATAGTGTCTTACGTTTGTCTTTAAAAGAAAGAGCACCCTCTTCGATCTCCATTATCCGAAACCAAGATGTCTTGTTCCTAAAACAAACTACTGACAATGAAAACATTGTCTCAATTATGTTTGTACGGCTCACAACACTATTTGTTGGTTGTAACGAGGGCCCCATTCATTCATGATCTTGTATTAGCAGCCTGTTGATATGGAATAATACTCCATGATTACCCGAAAAAATAATGTTCATGCGAATGCCATCTCGTGAAAGCTCGTAGAATATCCAAACCAAGCTACCTCGGAGACTTCCTCTCCACGACTCGCACAAAAGACGCCTCAGAGTTAAGGGCCCCTCGTGCACATCTCGTATTTTGGCGAAAAATCTCGTAGACCCCGCCGCAAAGTCCGACCGCAAGCGCGCGAGCAAGCAAAGCCAAAGCCGAAGCCGGTGGACGGTGGTGACCGTCCCAGAGACGGCAGGCGGCAGCAAGACGAGGCCACAGCTGCGCGCGAGACCCCACCCGTTTACGTGCTGCGTATGGGGACCGGGTCAACACCTCCAACTGTCCCGTACGTAATCGCCTCCCCGATACCGATACCGCCGCGGGCCCCACGCGAAAGCGCCCCATGCCTCCAAGTCCACAGACGACGCGACGCCGACGACGACGAGACACCCGGCTCCGTGCCGTGCCAGATCCACGCCGAGGTCCCCATGATTTCTCCCCCTTCCCTTCCGCGCGCCACATTTTCCCCGTGCCGCCTCGCGTCGCGCCATGCCCACGACGCCCAGCTACGCGCCAGGCAGGCAAACCCACACCAGCTTAACTCAGACTGCGAGTCCTTGGGGTTGGATGGATATATCTATTTGGAAGAGTGCTCCCCATGCATGCGGAGCTTCCCGTACGTGTTCAAATTCCATTCAAACTAAAAAGTAAGTATAGGTACGTGCAACGCTGCAGGCTTGAACCATGTGATGTACTGTTCAAATGGGGACGAACTGACGAACAGTAACAGCAGGCGTGTTACGTGGCGGGCCCCGGCCTGCTGACTTGGTCTTCGCGGGACCGATGACGAGTTCACATTCACATCCGAGCGAGCCGGCTGGGCAGCGACTTGTTTGAAAATGCCAAGGAGAAGAAGGTAAAACAAGCCAAGACAAGAGAGCCTGAAAGGGGAGAGGGGGTGGAAAAAATTTCAAGATGTGAACAAACACGTAGATGAGCATCCGGTAAGCTGTCATTGTTCTTTACCCCCTACATTTCTTCTGCTTTGACTAGCATAGAAATAGGACAACGCTAACGTCCACACGTACGATGGGAGTCAAACCCGTCCACACGCCCTATAACACACAGATTACGCCATGTCACCGCATGCATGCATGTGGGAATCTTTTTCGATTTTCAGTTTACAAAATGTTTTATCTCTTAAATGAAAAATCCGATTGAAGATCCGTTTTCACCATTAAATCCCTTGCGACGAGATCTTCGAAACTAGATCTCGTATCAATATATTTCGACAAAAATTTTTTGGGTTAAAAGTTGTCATGTCTATTGCACATGAATTGCCATGATATGTTTCAACTATTTTCTTCTACATTTAAAAGTAAATTTTGACATATTATAAAACGGAGAATTAAGAAACTAAACTTGTCATGCACCATTAAACAAAATTGACATGATACATGCACTTAAAATTGCCATGGTTCATACAAAAAATTTATTTTTATGGTCAAAGTACTGGAATTACCATCATAAAAAAACTAAAATTGCCATGCTCTACAAACTAAAATTGCCACATGGCAACTTTAGTTTAAGCACTATTGCAACTACACTTTAAACATCATGGCAACTTTTGGGCAAAAAAAAAAATTCATCGAAACATATCAACATGGGGTCTACTTTTAAAGATCTCGTCCAGATGAATTTAATGGTGAAAACTGATTTTTAATTTGATTTTCTAATTAGGAGATAAAACATTTTTAAGTCGAAAACCAAAAAGATTTCTGCTGATGTCATCTTTTCATACGTGGCAAAATGAGTGATGATGGAGGCGTGTGAGCGATATGCAAACGCCCACACGTGTCGGCGTTAGTTTTTCCGTAGAAATATCTCCGAGGGGCCATTATTTTACTTATTACTATAGTTATAATTATTACAGTGAAATATCAACAGCTGCGGGCGATGGAGAAAAGAACTAAGGGAAGGAATGAACTAATACAACTTTTTTTTGCCGCCGCAAAATCACGAAAGAAAATGGGTGATCGTATATCATGCTTGGTATCAAAACCAAAGGAACGTCTCGAGAAGCTAATCCTGACCAAAGAAGAATGGAACACCATCAGTGTATAACTTGCAACCTAGCTATCTGGTTTCTCAACTCTTTTCCGAACTTGACCAGGCCATTCATTGGGTCTCGCTGTTGGTGTTGTTGCTCGTCGTGTTGTTACTGGTCGTCATCACATTGTTGTTACTGGTGTTGTTGTTGCTGTTGTTCGCGTTGCTGTTGCCGGCGGCGTGCTGGCCGGCCATGATCGACGAGATGGCCGCGGCGAGGGCCACGGTGAAGTTCGGGTCCGCGGTGATCGCAGCCGCCGCTGCGCTGACGGTGTCGGACAGCTGGCCTGGCAGGCCCATCGGTGGCCTGGGCTGCGCGAACTGCCCGGCGTCCACCGAGTCGGAGGACATCTGCAGCCCAGAGAACTTGGACTGGTTGTACAGCATGTGCGGCGGCATCGCGAAGGCCGGGGCCATCCCACCGCCGGGCATCGGAACATGGAACTGCCCTGGTGCATGCGGTCGGGCGACGTTTAGCGGCATGGCGTTGGGCGCTCCGGGCGGCGCGTGGGTGAGGTCGAGCGTGACCGTCGGGAACGGCGCGGACGCCGAGATGGTGGCCATGCTGGACGAGCACGGCAGCACGGTGCGCGCGAGGAAGTTGGAGCTCATGAGCCCCGCGCCGTCGGCGCTGGGCATGGAGCCGGAGAGCAGCATGGACGCAGCGGCCGACGTGGTGGACGCCATGGCCATGGCCGCCGGCGGGAGCGGGTGGTTGTGCGTGCCCTCGTACGTGGTGATGAGGATGGTCCGGTCCTCGGCGCATCGTTGCACCTGTTAGTCAATGGCATCACGCATAAAGAAAAAAGTTAGACCAATCATGCACCCCGTCCCCGATACGCTACTTCCGGACGTCACCTTTGACCAAGAAGCGAACCAGTCGTGGCCAGTTAGTTAAGAGTACCTGCTTGCGCACCGGGCAGCCGGTGGCCATGGTGCAGCGGTAGTATGCGCGTGGGCAAGGGTTTCCCTTGGCCATCTTCTGACCGTACTTCCTCCATTGGCATCCATCGGCGATCTGCAGCCATGCACGTACGGTAAAGTCAGCACGATTCATACACAAGGGACTCAAGGCCCGTGTCTCCGTTCGAGCAAAAACTAGAAAATGATCAAGAAGAAGAAGTAGTCTTACAATCGGGGCTTCGGAACGTGCGCGAACGGAGACACGGGCCTTCCTCATGGTGGCCTCCTGCGCTTGCTGGTCGTGGCCCTTTGCCGCCGCTCCCAGCTGCTGCTGCTGCTGGGTCATCCCGCGCCCGGGCAACCACCCCGCGGTGGACGGGCCGTCAGGGTTGTCGCCGCGCTCAGGGTCCTCGTTCCCGTTGGACGACGACCGGCGCGGGCTCCCGACCTCCGTGGACGAGTTGGACGGCTCTTCCGCCACGTCAGCGCTGGCTCCCGACGGGCCCAGACCCAGGAACTGCCTCGGCACGATGGCACTCTCGTTCTTGCCATCCTAATAAAATCGGAAAAAGAGGAATTGATTCAGTAAATTTCTTGGCCAAGTCAAACTAGTGATCCCTAGCTAGGTTTAGAGTAGTAAGAATAGTACCTCCTGAGTCGGAGGTTGTTGCGGCTGGACCGGAGGCATCTGGGTCCTTTGCTGCATTAGCGCGACGAGATGCATCTGCAGCGCATGGTAGCTGTTGTTGACCTGGGTCAACATCCCTCGCAGCCGCTGGTTCTCCTCGTTCATGCGGCTCAGCTCGGCCTGCATCGCCGCGAGCTGCAGGACGCGACACGCGTGAGTTAATACACATCGAGTCAAACATCACCGGCCAGATCCACCATGTTCGCCGTCCACAACGCTAATCGACGAGATCGAGATTTTATGGACAGATCATGGATAACTACGTACCTCGCCGGTGTTCCTGCCGTTCCTGTCCTCGTCGGCCCGGGACGCCCCGTCGTCGTCGACCACCATGGACCGGTCGCTCCTCGTGTTGTTCCCGGGAAGGAGCTGCAGGATCGAAAGGTAAGTATTAGATCGCCGTATATATAGAAAAACAAGCAGTGCCTTCTTGCCATTTAAGAAGGAAGAAGAATGGGTGAAGAAGCGGTGGCGGACGTACGTTAATGGTGAGGTCCTCCTTCTTGATGGCGAGTCCGGCGGCGGAGGCCTGATCCTTGTGGTCGTCCGCGTCGGCACCGGCCGATGCCCGGCTCTTCTTCATGTTCTTCTTCTCGTCGGAGAAGAAGTCAACCTCGATGGACCTCCTCCCCCTGCCGCCGCCGCCACCACCGCCGTCGTCCGCCTCCATGCTCCTGTGGAACGGCGCCGGCGATAGCAAGTTCAAGAAGCCGAGCTGCCGCGGCGAGGCGTCCAGGGCGAGCAGTCCTCCTCCTCCTCCGCCGCCACCGAGGTGGCCCTTGTCCATGCAAATCGAGAGCCTCCCTGGAGAAGAGAGAGACGCCTTGCTAGCCGAGGGGAGAGGGAGAGGGAGAGGGAGAGAGAAAGAAACGTGTCGTAGAGACCGAAAGAGGGAGGAGTCTGAAGTCTCTCCCCGGTAGGACGGGGCGCGTATAAAAAAGGGCGAGCTGGCTGGGAGGCCCAGATCTGACATCAGGCGCTGCGTCAGTGCGGGGGCCCACGTGGCGCGGCCGGAGTGGCGGGAGGGACGACGACCCGATCCCGGGCCCACGAGGACCGGATCGCCCTTTCCGGCGAGGCGGAGACGGACGGCAGCTGGCTGGGCTTTGGCTCCATGTTATTTTCGTGCTTGTCTGCGCTTTTCCTCCCCGGCTTGCAACTTTTCTCCACGGATCAGAAGCCCGGCTCGTTAAGAAATCGGGAAATTTATGGGCGGGGCGACGGGGACGTGCCCCGTGCAATGCAAAGCGACGGGGGCCGCTCCGCTGCGTCTCCTTTTTCCGTCTGCAATGGCGACTTCGCCTGTCGGTCCAACTATTTTCAACATCGCGTTGTTGATACCGCGGGCCGCCGTCGCCGGCTAAACACGCACATTTTCGCAAAATGGGAAATGTTTACTAGGGGTAGCCTTTTAGCCAACATTTGCTACCAGGCCAGCTGCTTGCTACTAGGACTAGTATAGTATGGTCTATCAAACCCTGCGTGGCGCCAGATCTCACCGTCGATCGATCGATGACTCGCCATTTGTACATTCCTGCAAAAAAAAAAAACTATGTGAATGGGGTTCTCTTCTCTTTTGTTGTGCACACATATGGGGCCTCTTGTCTTTCGTTTGTTGAGCAATTCTCTCTTGCTATTGAGAAAGAATATTGAGGTCAGCACGTACTGCACGAGGAATGGAGTTTTTCCACGGGCAGAAGGTTCCTCCCATTAGATTACTCGCCTCAACAAAAGGGAAAAACGGTACGGAGCAGGTCAGGTCTAAACTAAGACCCTGTTTAGTTCATAAGTCCTAAGACTTTTTCTAATCCCAACTAAAAAGTCCCTAGTCCCTAAAAAGTCCCTTCCTCTTTGTTTTCAGAGACTAAAAAGTCCCTAGTCCCCTTCTAAAGGTTATTAAATGACCATGTTGCCCTTAGTATAAAAAAAACAATCAAACAACACCATGGGGTGGCGGGCCAATGGATGCATGGAGGAGCATTGTTGGAAAAGTCCCAAAAATCCTAAAAAAGACTCTCCTTGAGAGTCTTCTTCATTTAGTATGCCTAGTTTAGTCCCTACAGCGTGTTTGGTTGGGGGGAGTTGAAGATAGGAATGGGAGTTTAAGGTAAGTGGCACTTTAAGTCCTTTGATTGACTCAGGGACATGGGAATTAAAAAGGGAAGGGGAAGGGGAGTTAAGAGGCCCAACTCATTCAAATATCTTCCCTAGGGGGACCCTGGTAATTTAACCTGGGATTGGGAATTGACAGAGAAAAAAAACGTTTTGTTGGTTGGGACGTGGTGAGGGGTGGCCTTTCATGTTAAAAGTTGGTTATTTCTCTGCCTAATCCCACCAACTAAATAGGGGCAGTTAATTATCTCTTAAATTCCCACATTTAATTGCCTCCACATGCCAAACAGAGAAATGAGACTTCAAATCAACTTCCCATGTATAATCCCTTGGCAAATTTCCATCGCTAAACTCCCATGCCCTCTCCCTGTCGTTACCAAACACGTTGTAAAAAGTTCCTCCCGTTTGGTAAAAAAAGTCTCTAAGAGACAAGCTGGTGTCGATCCTACAAAAAAGAGTCCCTGCAAACAAACGCCCCCTAAAACTACTAGTCAGAAACGAGCTGGTGCCGATCCTGAGGCTGCCCTGCCTGATTGATCGGCACAGGGTCGCGAGTCCACACGCACAGCAGACTCGGATCTCCCCCGTTTTCCTTTTCTTAATCGCCTCTCGAGATCTTTATGGCCTGGCTAGCTAATCTTCTTTCTTAATGAGATTTAATTTTGAATAATCGTTTCGCTCCAGGTTCGACGAAGGTTAGCAGGAGGGGAGTCAATGGGCGCACCACGAAACCCCCGCTCCCGATTGGGCCCGGCCCGCTCCACGTGGACAAAACGTCAACGCCCTTGACCTGCCCGGTCCCACTGACAGGGCTTGACGAGTGGTGCTTCACTTCCTTTTCTTCCTTTTCGGGCGTCTTTTTCGGATAAGAGCGGAACAGTCCTAGCTCGCTGTTTGGTTCGCATCAAAACATGGCCAGTTCGAAGCCAAGTCGGGGATTGGCAGGATGTAGGCATCTCGCCTTTTGGAAGAGAGACTGCGTGTGTGTGTTGTGGGAACGGTCCAAGATGCGTTCGGTGCGTACGTGCTGAAATTCTTAAACAAGATTTCATGCATCCTTAAAAGTTGGCTCTGCCTATCCTATACTCTGATTTGATATACTACTACTCGCTACAGTTTTCGGCATGTGCACTTTTTTTTTGCGGCATGTGCACTTTGTGCCGCAGGGCATGATTGATGGTCTCAATAGTTGCCGTACCATTTCGATTTCATCCACACGGGGGGTGTTCCCTGTTCGTCCACCGTGTGGAAATTGATCAGGGCCTACCGCCTATTGGATTCGCTAGCTGATTGTCATGTCGTCGTCTGTTAATGTTTTCTTGGAGGGTAGATTGTCTTAGAGGGTGTTTGGTTTAGATGGGACTTATAGGGATTTAAAGTGGACATTTGGGACTTATGAAATAAGACTCTCAAGGAGAGTCTTATAGGGACTTATAGTTGTAATATGGTCTTTTGGTCCATGTTAAGTCTCAAGAACCAAACATGTAGGGACTTGGGACTTATAAGTTGGGACTAAAAAAAGTCCTAGAACTTATAAACCAAACACGGCCTTATTATGGCCATCTTGGTCCATACAACAAAGGTCTTGATGTTGTAGTATTTCCTTTTTTTTTCTAACGTAATGTGGGTGTTTTACCAATTACTTCTACTATCCGTCCGAAAAAGCTTGTCCCTGGTGCTAGATACATCTATTTAAGGGACAATCTTTTTCGAACGGAGGAAGTATCACATATGTCAGTGTGATGCAATGGTAAATAAAATTGACACGTACTTAAATTTTATAAAAATTGTGTGTGCAAGTACAATTGGCATCCACTTCAGAAAAACAATAACGTAAAAACAGTTGGAGTAATTATCCCATATCACATATGTCCCCTTTGTTGCATGGAAGAGAGGACGGGTTCCATGCGCTTTGCAGATGCCCACTGGCAGGAGAACTTTGGCGTGCTATGGAGACGGACCGGCCCATCTCGAAGCTCGAAGCAATACGCAACAGTGGTCCAGAGTGGTTGTTCACTCTCCTGGATCCCCTGGACGAGACGGTGAGGCTCGTCATCATCATGATTATGTGGCGAACCTGGTATGTTCGCAATGAGATAACACATGGGAAGGTGCCACCCCCAACAGAAGCCTCACGACGCTTCCTTCATGGCTACATCAACTCGCTCACATGCATACGTCAATACCCAGATGGCAATGTAGAGAAGGGGAAGATGGTTGTGCATGTTGCACCATCGGTCTCAAAAACTACTACTAATCAGCAGCAGGAACCAAGGTCGGGCTGCATGAAGCTGAATACTGATGGGAGTAACATCCAACCAATAGGAACTGCTGGAGGTGGCATGGTCCTCCGAGATGACAGAGGAGAAATCATCTTTAGTGCGCGCAGGGAAATATGCACATGTGATAACAGCCTTGAGGCGGAGCTGCTGGCTGTAGAGAGGGGCTGCAATTGCCAGTGCACGGGATGAACATGCCCATCGTGGTGGAGCTGGATAGCGTGGAAGCGGTTACTATGCTAACAACAAATTTGGCTAACCGATCGCAACACCGTGTCCTTGTGGAGGAGATTCGCATGTTAGCCACTTCGGCGGATAGGGAGGTCTCCTTTACTCACTGTAGACGCTCGCAGAATAAAGTTAGTCATGAGTTGACCGTCTATGGCTGTTGTACTCCTAGGCCTAGCACCACAATGTGGTTGCACATGGGAATGGACTTTGTTGTAAACCTGTCTATGGTTGAGAAGCCTCCTTGAGTAATGAGAAATTCTTTTCCCCCGCAAAAAGAAAATTATCCCACCCACCAAAATACCACACCCTGAAGTCTAGATTTTTTTAATATCAACTGCATATTAAACACCAAAGCGAGTCTTAGACCGGGTCCACTTAGCAACACTATACTCCTCCATTTGTTCGGTATTACTACAGAAAAACACTAATTATCCTGCCCAACAAAATACCGCACTCGAGGTTTAGAAGAAAATTAATAGCAACCGCGTATTAATGACAAAAATGAGCCGTAGGCCGAGGCTCCACTTAGCGACACCATTCTCCATTTGCTCGGTATTATTAGGCCACGTGGGTCAATCGACGCTCGTCCGTATCGATATTGTTACCCCGTGGCACACTTGCCCATATTTTTTCACGCAGTGTTGGAGATATGCTCTAGAGGCAATCATGTATGATGATCTTTCCGATGTGTTTATGAATAAAGATAGTCTTTGGACATTATCAATGATGTGTGTCAACAAGTAAGTGACTTGTTTGTGAGACTATGCATTGTATGATGATTGTCCTAAAAGGCTCCTAGTCGAAAGGTCTATGTGGACGCGCAGCCAACTTGACTAAAATATGACATGGTAGTTGGGCCAGTCTCACATGCTAGCCGTATACTATGGACTCGGAAGGGTCTCGTCGGATTCGACATAGTCGGATCCGAGTCGAGATAATGTCTGAGTTGGACAGACCCAACTATGAGACACAACGATAAGTCAGCTGTGAGTCTCTAGTACAACAGATGTTCTATGTTCTAAGACCTGAGCTAGCGCAATTACTCGGGATGGTGACAGACCTGCTTTGGGCTGACCAAATGCTACTCCATGACTGGGTAGTTACAAAGGTAGGTTTCAGGCTTGTCCACACCCATGCTGCGAGACATGGTCGTGCAAGATTGGATTTGCCCCTCCGATCAGGAGAGATATACTCTGGACCCTTCGTGTGATCCGACCAAGATAAGCATGGCCATGCGACAAGGATTATGAGATAATCCGGTTAGTGATTGGCATCACTGGAATGAGAAAGAGGTCGGGCTAGCACAAGGATGACAGGCTCACCTTGAGCCCGACAACATATATCGCGTGGCAATGGGAACAGAAGTGTGACATGTTGTACATGTTCGTCAATCGACTTCATTGTCTACTTGGTGGCTCGCACGCCTTGCTAGAGGCCACTACCAGCCGAGCAGGTCAGAGCTGATTTGACTTGCGACCAAGCCGACTAGAACCTAGGGGGCCGCACGATTAAGGAAATGAACCTGTAAGGCCGGATCCGACTTCACGAGTCAGATGTGATCCTACTTGAATTTGGATCTAGGCCGAACAAACATTGGGCTTTAGGATCCATGTGAGGCCCAAGGGTTGAGCCCGCGATGGATGTCTATATATAGTGTGGGTGCGGCACACTCATTTGGTTCATCGATTCGGCGCTGTCACTAGGTTTTGCATGTGTTGCGAATAGCCACTTCCACTTGCCGCCGGCTGTGTGATCGTACCTAGCAGTCCAACGCATGGTGTTCCTCCTGCACACGCGGATACCGTTAGAGGCGCTGCACTTGGGCCGCTCCGACGAACTTGTTCATGGGATCCGATCGGCTACACAGGAGATCGACGAGGAGGATACGACTCCAGAGAAGCACTGCCTCAACTCTACTTTCGCTGCACGGCGCATTTAGTGGTAACGATCCATGATCCATTCCCGTAGCATGTTCCTGGTTGCTCTGCGCGTAGGAAAATTTTAATTTGCAGTCGACGCACCCTACTGTAGAACCCAACACGCAGGTTATCAATGCTTATGCTATACTCTGTCCCTTTGGTATCTTATTAGCCCTGGTACACTTAGTCACATACCGTATTTTTCAGTATTCTTACTGACGGTTTACTTCATTTGTTCGGTATTATTAGGCCGCATGGGTCAATCGTCGCTCATTTGTATATTTTTGGTATTATGGTGGCACACTTAGTAGTGCCCATATTTTTTGTTAGGTCAGGGTCCACTTAGTGACGCTTTGCTTCATTTGTTCGGCATTATTACGCTATTGCACCCGACCTCTATTAAGCCTCCCAAATCGCACGAGACAGCGAAAAACTCTCTGTGAAAGAGGCATCGCAGACACTTCAAAAATAGAACCGTCTGTACAAAAAAAATTGTGTGCGATCGCTGGTCCATCATGCATGACCAGAAAAGCTAAACTGTATGCAATATAGTCCAGACGGGTCGACATGAAATATTGTTTGCGAACATACTTAGTTATCACCCACAGTTTATATAGGAAGACTGTGTGCACCATAGAACCCACGGTTTCACATATAGAATTGTGTGATGAATATAATGTTGGAGAATGTATTAATTTTAAAAATTTCCTACGCACACGCAGGATCATGGTGATGCATAGCCACGAGAGGGGAGAGTGTGTCCACATATCCTCGTAGACCGAAAGCGGAAGCGTTAGCACAACGCGGTTGATGTAGTCGTACGTCTTCACGATCCGACCGATCCAAGTACCGAACGCACGACACCTCCGAGTTCAGCACATGTTCAGCTCGATGACGTCCCACGAACTCTGATCCAGCAGAGCTTCGAGGGAGAGTTCCGTCAGCACGACGGCGTGATGACGATGATGATGTCGCTACCGACGCAGGGCTTCGCCTAAGCACCGCTACGATATGATCGAGGTGGAATATGGTGGAGGGGGCACCGCACACGGCTAAGAGATCAAGAGATCAATTGTTGTGCCTATGGGGTGCCCCCTGGCCACGTATATAAAGGAGTGGACGAGGGGGGAGAGGGCCGGCCCCTATGGCGCGCCCTGAAGGAGTCCTACTCCCACCGGGAGTAGGATTCCCCTCTTCCAAGTAGTAGGAGTAGGAGTCAAGGAAAGGGAAGAGAGAAGAGAAGGAAGGAGGGGGCGCAGCCCCTCCCCCTAGTCTAATTCGGACTAGGCCTTGAGGGGCGCGCAGCCTCTCCTGCCTCTTTCCCCTAAAGCCCAATAAGGCCCATATACTCCCCGGCGAATTCCCGTAACTCTTCGGTACTCCGAAAAATACCCGAATCACTCGGAACCTTTCCGATGTCCGAATATAGTCGTCCAATATATCGATCTTTACGTCTCGACCATTTCGAGACTCCTCGTCATGTTCCCGATCTCATCCGGGACTCCGAACTACCTTCGGTACATCAAAACACATAAACTCATAATACAAATCGTCACCGAACGTTAAGCGTGTGGACCCTACGGGTTCGAGAACTATGTAGATATGACCGAGACACGTCTCCGGTCAATAACCAATAGCGGAACCTGGATGCTCATATTGGCTCCTACATATTCTACGAAGATCTTTATCGGTCAAACCGCATAACAACATACGTTGTTCCCTTTGTCATCGGTATGTTACTTGCCCGAGATTCGATCATCGGTACCTCAATACCTAGTTCAATATCGTTACCGGCAAGTCTCTTTACTCGTTATGTAATACATCATCCCGCAACTAACTCATTAGTTACAATGCTTGCAAGGCTTATAATGATGTGCATTACCGAGTGGGCCCAGAGATACCTCTCCGACAATCGGAGTGACAAATCCTAATCTCGAAATACGCCAACCCAACAAGTACCTTCGGAGACACCTGTAGAGCACCTTTATAATCACCCAGTTACGTTGTGACGTTTGGTAGCACACAAAGTGTTCCTTCGGTAAACGGGAGTTGCATAATCTCATAGTCATAGGAACATGTATAAGTCATGAAGAAAGCAATAGCAGACTACTAAACGATCAAGTGCTAAGCTAACGGAATGGGTCAAGTCAATCACATCATTCTCCTAATGATGTGATCCCGTTAATCAAATGACAACTCATGTCTATGGCTAGGAAACATAACCATCTTTGATCAACGAGCTAGTCAAGTAGAGGCATACTAGTGACACTCTGCTTGTCTATGTATTCACACATGTATCATGTTTCCGGTTAATACAATTCTAGCATGAATAATAAACATTTATCATGTAATAAGGAAATAAATAATAACTTTATTATTGCCTCTAGGGCATATTTCCTTCAGTCTCCCACTTGCACTAGAGTCAATAATCTAGTTCACATTGCCATGTGATTTAACACCAATAGTTCACATAACCATGTGATTCACACCCATAGTTCACATCGTCATGTGACCAACACTGTTGAGGATATAGACCTTAGAGTCACCCGCCAAGAGGGGCCGGGTTACTCATAATGGTCATTGCCAGAAGCCCGGCGCCTGAGCTTGAAGACGGTGGGCCAGAGATGGGCTAAGACCCGGATACGGCTTAAGGCTCGTAGTTGCAATCTTTATCATGGTAGAACTTGTAGTGTAAGGCAAGAATAGTTGAGAGTCCGAGCCGGACACTCTTATGAGCCGGCCGGGACTCTGAGAGCTGCAGGGCGTCAGCCTCCCTATATAAAGGGATGACCCGGTAGCGGTTTAGGAGGAGAACAATCTCATCGAAAGCCAGGCATAGCGGTTTAGCTCCCTGGTTATCGAAACCCTAATCAATACCACCTCAAACTGGACGTAGGCTTTTACCTTCACCATAAGGGGCCGAACCAGTATAAACCCTCGTGTTCCTTGTCCCGCTTAACCCCTTCAAGCTTCCTAGCTGCGATGGCTCCACGACTAAGTCCTAGCTCGAGGACATCTGCCGTGACAATTCCACGACAGTTGGCGCCCACCGTGGGGCCAGCGCACGGTGGATTTGAGTTCTTGAAGGGCAGCTTCGAAGGGCTCAAGGGATACGCTGTGGGCCGGATGACCAAGAGTCGTCGCGGCAAGCTCTACATCGACGATGCAAACTGGGGCCCCGACGCCGGCTCAATTGAGTACGAGTATCGGGTCCCCTTCGGCGGAATTCATGTTTTCATTGGCAAGATCGGTGAGCCGGGCCCTGAGCCGGATCTCTGCGCCGATCTCATCGAGACGGCTCAGCGTGCACGACCCGCCCGGGCCCGGCCTGCCTTAAGGCATACTTTTGTGGGGTGTATCCACGAGGGACTCTCTGATCGATCTGGATCGGGTGATGAGACGACCGCCGGCTCTGACGGCGAGTCGGCCACCGATGAGTCAAACTCGTTGTATCAACTTCAAGATGGCGGGCTCATGGGATGTTCCGATGGTGACAGTATTCCGGACTTGTTTGAGCCGCCAAGCCGGGTCGGAATCTTTATGGCCGGTGCGCAGCCTGTTCAGAACCCCGCTGCCGGAGCGGGAAACCCGGTGCCTTCTCCGGCTCAGGTGCTGATGGATCTCACGGACAAGATGACGGCCCTGTTAACCGCCACGGTTGACCCGGCAGATCAAGCTCAGCACGATGCGGAGGTGGCACAGTTAAAATTGGATCTAGTGAAAGCTAAGGAGGATCTTGCGGCGGAAGGGATCAGGATGGCTGTGGAGAGGGCGGCTCTCGATGCCCAAACTCAGTTGATCCAGGCGCAGTCCTTCCAGCTCACGATGGATCAGAACGCGTCCAATGAGGTCATGAGAAGGAGGCATCAAAAGACCCAATCTCGGCTCCCTCCGGTTTACGATCCACGCAACCTCTTCAGCACGCCAGGTGCAGGGTCTAGTAACCCGCCAGGGGTCATAGTGCCCGGGTCTGGGACCCCTATTCAGCCACGAGTGATGGGGCCTCCCCAGGTGCCCCCTGCCCCGCCTCAGTATGTGCCAACACCCCCGGGTCATTACAATAACCCGCTGGAGAACATGGTCGCTGCGGCAGCACGGCTGGCGGCTCTCCCAGTTGACGGTGACTCTCCGGTGGCTATTGAAACCCGCCGGGTCAGGGAACTCCTTCAGACAGCACTGGCGCAGCAAGAGGCGTACTCCTACAGCCGGGGTAGGATCCACTCGACCCCTCGTCCGGGCTGGAGCCCGAGTTACAGCAGGCACATGGTTTCAGCGACCGGCTCAAGTAACGTTCGACGCCATGACCCGCCCCCCGGCCATGGCCTGGCTTATAACAGAGCCTTTCACGCAGCAGACCAAGATAGAGCGCGGCAAGAGGCGGAGCAGGTGCCTCAGCTGACGGCTTACCAGACTCCCCCGGCTTATCCGACGACTTCCGTTGACGTGGGTATCCCTACCAGGACCGGGGGTGTTCCTTGTTTAGTGCCGGCTATCCGCAATGAACGCCTACCTAAGGACTTCAAAGGCCCTAGGAAGGTGCCCAACTACACGGCTGACCTACAACCCGCAGCCTGGATCGAGAGTTACGAGATGGCCATGGAACTACTGGAGGTCAGTGAGGCGGCAATGGCCAAGTACTTCACCATGATGTTGGATGGGACTGCCCGCACTTGGTTAAAGGGGCTACCACCGAATTCCATCGGGTCTTGGGCTGAGCTGAAAGCCCGGTTCATCCAAAACTTCAAAGATACCTGTAGGCAGTCTATGTCAATTGTGGATCTGACTAACTATAAGCAGCAGGAGGGTGAATCCACGACTCACTGGGTTCGCCGGGTCAAGGAGATCATACATTCATCAGATAAGATGGATGCCGGCTCTGCGGTCTTAATGTTGGAACATAATTGTCGTTTCGTGCCCCTGAAGATGAAAATCGGGCGGCTTAAGCGCGACTGCAGTGATATGGGTACGCTAATGGCGGCTCTTGTCAAGTACGCCGATTCCGATGGTACCAAGGATCCCCCTTCAGATGATGAAAGGGCAGGGAAGGGAAAGAAGAATGGCAATGGCAAGGGTCCTCAGCATAACCCGGGGAACCAAGGAGGCAAGCGCAAGGCCGATGGCAGCCTAGAGTTTGTAGCCAACGCCAACTCACAAGGTAATAACCAGCGACGCAAGGGGAGGCCCCCTCCCCGAGGCGGCGGGTCAGGCCCGACTCTGGAGCAACTGTTGAATGAGCCTTGTCCAAGGCATGGCTCTAGAGAGAAGCCAGCGACTCATCTATGGAAGGATTGTGCAATCATGAAGGCCTTTAAGAATTACAATGGCCCGGGCGACGGCTCAGGCGCCAGCGGTTTTCATGGCCCGGGCGGCGGCTCAAATTCTAATCCTCAGAACGGTCGAGGGGGCTTTAATCAGCAGTCTGGCCAGGGTCATCAACAGCAGAAGGGGGGTTATCAGACCAATCCAAAGCAGCTTAGCGGTGGGCAGTACCATGTATTTACCACTAGTCCGTGTAAGCGAGATCAGAAGATTCATAAGAGGGCCGTGAATGCTGTTGAGCCGGCGGTTCCACGCTACTTGCGGTGGTCTGAGCAGCCTATAGTGTGGAGTAGAGAGGATCACCCTCCCCGGGTGGGCAATCCGGGTCACTTGGCCTTAGTGGTGGCTCCTCAGGTGGGAGGATATAAATTCACTAAGGTGCTCATGGACGGAGGCAGCAGCATCAACATCCTCTATTATGAGACTTTTCGCCGTATGGGGTTGGTTGATAAGAACCTCAGCCAGTCAAACACTATCTTCCATGGTGTGGTACCTGGTAAGTCGGCTTATCCAGTTGGCAAGATCGAGTTGGAAGTAGCCTTCGGAGATGAAAACAACTACATGGTGGAAAAATTGACCTTTGAGGTGGTCAAGATAAGAAGTCCGTACCATGCTATATTTGGGCGGCCGGCTTACGCCAAGTTCATGGCACGGCCGTGTTATGTTTACTTACAGCTCAAGATGCCGGGTCATAATGGGACCATTACGGTTCACGGCAGCCGGAGGGTGGCCTTGGAATGTGAGGAAGGCGATGCAGCTTATGCAGAATCTGTTTGTGCAACAGAGGAGCTGAAGTTTTACAAAGACAATGTTGACCCAACAGATATGACCTCTCTGAAAAAGCCGACTATGGAAAATGAGCCGGCGATGAAATTTAAGTCGGCTGATGAAACTAAGCTTGTTGATTTTGTTCCAGGAGATTCATCTCAGCAGTTTAGCATCAGTGCAAATCTGGATCCAAAATAGGAAAGCGCGCTCATCGAGTTCATCCGTGAGAATAGGGACATCTTCGCATGGAAACCTTCTGACATGCCAGGTGTACCTAGGGAACTCGCTGAGCACACTCTCAATGTTGATCCGAAATTTAAGCCGGTCAGGCAGTTCCTTCGGCGGTTTAATGAAGAGAGGCGGAAAGCTATTGGTGAAGAGGTGGCCCGGCTCTTGGCGGCCGGGTTTATTGTTGAAGTCTTTCACCCAGAGTGGTTAGCTAACCCGGTGCTCGTACTCAAGAAGAACGGCACTTGGCGGATGTGTGTAGACTACACGGACTTGAACAAGGCGTGTCCGGCTGATCCTTTTGCCCTTCCCCGTATCGATCAAATTATTGATGCTACGGCCGGTTGTGCGCGCTTAAGTTTCCTGGACGCCTATTCCGGATATCATCAGATTAAAATGGCAGTTAAGGACCAGGAGAAGATGGCGTTCATCACTCCCTTTGGAGCCTTCTGCTATGTGTCCATGCCCTTTGGACTCAAGTGTGCACAGGCGACTTATCAGCGTTGCGTGCAGAACTGTCTTCATAAACAGATTGGGCGCAATGTTCATGCTTATGTGGACGATATTGTGGTTAAGTCCATAAAGGAGGAAACCCTGATAGATGATTTGAGAGAAACCTTCGATAATCTTCGGGTCTACAAGATGATGCTTAACCCGGCCAAGTGTGTCTTTGGTGTTCCTGCAGGCAAACTCTTGGGTTTTTTGGTTTCTGACAGAGGCATTGAAGCTAACCCAGAGAAGATCAAGGCCATCACCTCCCTGGCTAAGCCGGCGTGTATAAATGACGTTCAACGCTTGGCGGGTCGCATCGCTGCTTTAAGCCGGTTTATAAGCCGTCTGGGTGAGAAGGCCATGCCATTATATCAGTTGATGAAGAAAACTGATAACTTTGTCTAGAATGATGCAGCTAATACAGCCTTTGAGGATTTGAAGAAGCAGCTGGCAGAGCCTCGAGTCCTTGCTGCTCCGGTGGATAAGGAGCCCTTATTATTATATGTGGCGGCGAACACACGAGCCGTCAGTGTGGCTATGGTGGTGGAGCGCAAGGAGGAGGGTAAGGAGCATCCGGTTCAGCGGCCGGTTTATTATGTCAGCGAAGTGCTCATTGAGTCCAAGCAGCGGTATCCGCATTGGCAGAAGCTTGTGTATGGTGTGTTCATGGCGAGCCGGAAACTTAAGCATTATTTTCAGGGTCATCCCATCACTGTGGTCAATTCTGCCCCTCTTGGTGATATCATTCAAAACAGAGAGGCCACAGGGAGAGTGGCTAAGTGGGCTATAGAGCTTGGACCTCATGGTCTCAAGCACGTGCCACGCGCTGCTGTTAAATCTCAGGCCCTGGTGGATTTCATCAATGACTGGACAGAGTCACAAGTGCCCGAGCAGAAGCCGGATAACACATATTGGACTATTCACTTTGATGGGTCCAGGCAGTTGGAGGGCTCGGGGGCTGGAGTCGTATTGGCTTCCCCTAAAGGTGACAAGTTCCATTATGTGCTACAGTTGCTGTTTCCTTGCACTAACAACGCGGCTGAGTACGAGGCCTTGCTCCATGGTCTTCGGATGGCTAAAGAGATGAGCTTAAGCCGGGTAAGGTGCTTCGGCGACTCAGACTTGGTGGCTCAACAAGTATCAGGAAAGTGGGATTCCAAGGACCCTCTCATGGCGGCTTATCGCCGCGAAGTTGATGCCATTGCTGGGCACTTTCAGGGTTACCAAGTGGAACACATCGATCGCAGGAAGAACGAGGCGGCGGATGCTTTAAGCCGGCTGGGCTCTCAGCGAAAACCGGTGCCGCCTAACACTTTCCTGGACGTGCTGTATGGCCCTTCGGTTAAGTTGCCTACAGAGGAAGACTTGGCTGTCCCTGACCCGGAGGCACGACTGGTGGCGGCTCTCCATATCATACCAGACTGGAAAATGCCCTATCTGGCTTACATGACCCGGGGTGAGTTGCCTGAGGATGAAACTTTGGCCACGCAAATAACCCGGCGGGCTAAGTCAATGATTGTTATCAATGGTGAGTTGCATCACCGCAGTGTTACGGGAGCGTTTCAGCGTTGTGTTTCCCCTGAGGAAGGTCAAGAGATCTTGCGTGAGATCCATGAAGGGGATTGTGGCCATCACGCCGGCTCAAAATCTCTTGTGGCCAAGGCTTTTCGTCATGGTTTTTATTGGTTGACGGCTCATGCTGATGCAGAGGACTTGTTCAGTAAGTGTGATGGTTGCCAAAGGTTCTCGCGACGGGCTCATGTACCGGCTCAAGAACTGAGGATGATCCAAATTACTTGGCCCTTTGCGGTCTAGGGGCTTGATATGGGCCTTTCAAAAGGTCCAAGGATAAGAAGACTCACCTTTTGGTGGCGGTTGACAAGTTTACCAAGTGGGTTGAAGCGGAGCCAGTTAGCAAGTGCGATGCAGCCACGGCGGTTCAGTTTATGAAAAAGGTGATCTTTCGCTTTGGTTTTCCGCACAGCGTTATCATTGACAATGGCACTAATCTCTCCAAAGGCGCCATGGAAGAGTTTTGTCAACGAGAGCATATCCGACTTGATGTTTCCTCAGTGGCTCATCCTCAATCCAATGGTCAAGCTGAGAGAGCTAACCAGGAGATTCTGAAGGGCATCAAGCCCCGGCTTTTGGTCCCTTTGCAATGGACGCCGGGTTGTTGGGTGGAGGAGTTGCCCTCCGTATTATGGAGCATCAACACTACTCCTAATAGGTCTACAGGTTTTACGCCTTTCTTCATGGTTTATGGGGCGGAAGCAGTCCTCCCCAGTGACATCCGTTATGACTCACCTCACGTGGCGGCTTACGTTGAGGCGGATAATGAACAGGCGCGCCAAGATGCTCTTGACTTGTTGGACGAACAGCGTGATGTGGCAGCAGCCCGTTCAGCGATTTACCAACAAGACCTGCGCCGTTATCATAGCCGCCGGGTTAAATCCCGGGTCTTCCAGGAAGGCGATCTCGTGCTCCGGCTCATCCAGGATCAAACAGATGCACACACGTTATCCCCGCCTTGGGAAGGGCCCTTTGTGGTCAGCAAGAACTTGCACAACGGGTCATATTACCTCATTGACATTCGGGAGCACAAAGATTCACGTAAGTCGGAGGAAGAGACCCGTCGGCCATGGAACATAGCTCAGCTTCGGCCTTACTACACTTGAGCCACCGGCTCTCATAATGTACATATTTCTCTCAGCCATGTATATATTATGATAAGCAATAAAATAGGACCTCTGCCCTTTTTCTCCTCCAAATGTGCACATGTTTGTTTTCTTTGCAAGATTAACATGATAACTTGAAGGAGGATCCGGCTTATGATCGTATTTCGAATCTAGCCGCAGGTAATAAGGTCACTTGGGGGCTTCCTGTTCAAACATGGGTCGTATTCGAACCAAAGAGAACATAGCTGTCGATACCCATTTGATTGGCAAAGTGCCGAGCTCATTGGGAGGTTTTCTTTGGTCATATTTGAATCATAGTTTAACCCCTTTGAGAACCGACATGGATCGTATTCGAATCAGCGTCGTTAAACAATTCTTAAAATCACTTGGGGGCTTCCTGTTCAAACATGGGTCGTATTCGAACCAAAGAGAACATAGCTGTCGGTACCCTCTTGATTGGCATCGCCACACCCACTGGGGGCTATATGATCGCATTCGAATCCTAGCATAACCCCTTTGGGCCGGGTCTCTGGTCGTATTCGAACCAGAAGCCCCTAAGTTCTTCTGCTTTATAGCAAGTTTCTTCTGGTTATTTCAAAGTGTGTACAGCCGGGTCTCACTTTGCCGGCTTAAAACTTGATTAACAGTGTTAGTTGAACACAATGGGTGTCATTAAGACAGGTACACCGGAGTTGAGGTACCAACCTTATTACCCGGATTACCTAAGCCGGAAGTATGCTTGCAGGCCGCTAAGTATGATATTACGGCTGTATTAAGGATATAATTGGAGATCAGTCCTTTTTGATTCATATTCCGGGTTATATATCTAAAACTTATGATTCTCAGGACGGTAAGCCGCCTCGAGACTTGTGATTTGCCCTTCTATGCAGGATAGTTAAAGGCAACTATTTTGAGGTTAAGGAAAACAAAGGATTGATTATGACCCGGAGAAACATAAAGGAGACAATTTCATCAGACTTTAACATTCAAGGCGTGTACGATGGCACGGCAAGGATAAAAGTATTGGTCCTACTCTATTACAAAGACTCATTGAGTCCAAAAGGGTGAGGCATTGATTGATAAGCCGCCAGCTGAGTTACAACGCCTGCTGAGTTGAAGTCTCCGGCTCGTTCCTCTCTTCTCCTCCGGCTGATCCCAAGATCCGGAAGGTTGATGACTTCCAGTCGATGCCACTGAGAGCTTCGAATTGGGCTTCCTCGTCAATTAACCCGGCCGGGTCAATCTCCGTGGCGAAAGTGTGCTGACGAGCCGGCGGGATCAAGTTGAGGGCTTCATAGCGCGGAGTAGGGATCCTCTGATTTTCTGCGTCGTAGCCCGGCTGATACTTGGTCAGATCTGTATCGTTGCCAATAAGAGTGGCCACCGGGCGTACGGTCTTCACGCAAGCTGCGAAGTCCTTCTGATCAAAGGCGGTGCCGTCTTCCTTCAGACTTGGGTAGCCGAGGGCGATGTCCGCCGGGTCTAACTCTGGCAAGAACGCCTTGGCCCGGCTCAGCGCAGCGATCACTCCGGCTCTTGCAGAGGCCCGTCGCAGCTCTTGGATCCGCTGAGGCAGAACGGCGAGTCGGCGAAAGACTTCCGCCAGGTGAGTCGGCACCTCGTTGGAGAGGGCCACCACAGCCAAGGCACGTTGTGACCCGGTGTAGAGTTGCTCCACCAGGGTGTATACGGCCTTCAGCTTGGTCACCACACTCTGATTCAGGTTGGCACTTCTGGGACCTTTTAACAGAGTCAGATAAGCCGCCGACAAGGATGAACTATGAGATATAAAAATTCTAAACTTGATGAAAGCCGGTGAGATGACTTACCGAAGATTGCGGCCACCATCTGGGACGCTTGGCGCTTTAGGCCGGAGAGCTCGGCAGTCTTCTCGGAGAGAGCCTTCTCCGCCTGTTCGGCCCGGTTCACCAATGCGGCCTTTTCTTCGGCCCACGCCTTCCGCTCAGCGTCAAACTCTGTCTTCAGCTTCTCTTGCGCGACGATGCTGGATACAAACTTGGCGTTTGCCTTCCGGGTCTCCATCTCTTGCATCTTCAGCCGGTTCTTGAGATCGGCAAGGTCAGCCTCAAGCTTCTTGCCAGCAGCCTGTATAGATTTCCGGGTTATGGCATGAACAATTACTATGCAAATGTAAAGTCCCAAGAGTTTTCCAAGCAAAGACACTTGGCACTTGGGGGCTAATGCATATTGAACGTTTCTATCTACACATTGCCGGTTCAATGGAGTAAGCTGGAACCTAAGTCTACAACATACTCAATCATGAGTCGTCGACTTGGGGGCTAGCATGGTACAGGTAACTAAGCAGTAAGTAAGAGGACAAAAGGATATTACCTCAGATTTTTGCTGGATCTGGGTCACCATAGCAATCTCTGCGTCCCGGCTCTTGTGCACTTGGCTGACGAAGCCGGAGACAATCTCTCCAATGTTCAAGTTGGAGTAGTCAGTGAGGTCCAGGTTAACCCGGTGCGACTCTAGCAGCTCCCCTTTGGCGGAGCACTTGGCCAGCACGGTAGGTCTCCCCGGCTCAACAAACTCCGTCCGGGTGATTACCATGTCCGGGTCGTCAGCTGGTGGAGCCGAGCTGGAGGCCTCCGGGTTAACAGAAGCTTCTGTAGTTGTCTTGGTGGTTGGGGCAGCGGCCGCAGGTGCAGAGGCGGCTGGCGGCTCTTGAGCGGCTACCTCTAGCTCAGGCAAGTCCGGCTCATCGACCGGCTTGGATTTCTTCGCCCTCTTGGTGATCTTGGCCTGGGCACTGAAAGGACAAAAATATTAAATACAATAGGGTAAGTGAAGACAAAAGTACAACATGAGATGGTTATCATTACCCGGGCACGGTCTTGAAAGCCGGCAGACTTGACTGCATAGAGTCGCCAAAAGAGGGGGAAGTTTCCTGATAATTTGAGTCAGAAGAGTTGAGTGGTTGACGTATAACACCTGCCAAAGGATGAAAAGGGTACAATTTTGAGATCACCTCGGTCCGGCGTTTCCTCGATGCGTCAGGTAACCCGGAGGAGAGGTCGGTGCTTTTGTCGGTCCGGGTGTGCCGCCGGCTCTCATGCACCTGTCGCTTCAAAATAAATTGAGGGTCTTGATAAGCTAAAGGATGTGAAAAGCTTACTTTCCGGGTTACCCTTCGGATTTTCAGACTGGGCAAGGGCTTCGAGTCGGAGGAAAGTGTCGTTACCTCTTCAACCACCGGGTTACTTGCTCCGGTGTCGTCCTATTGATGAACAAGTATTGATAAGGTGGACAGAAGTAAACAACAAAGTACAACAAGGACTTACAAGCTCAGGAGTTACCTCTGACTCGGAGCTATCGCTTAGTTGCATCAGCTCTGAAGCAGTAGGCCTGTTTCCTTTCTTGCGAGTGGCGGCTTTCTTGGCGGCTTTCTTCGCCTTTCTGGCCTTCTTGGCCGCCTCATGGTCATACTTGACCCGCCAGAACTTATCATCAGCCTGAAAAATGCAATGAGGTTTTCTTAAAATGATTCAGATGAAAGTTATGTACAGATAAGATGTTCAGATCAGCGGCTTACCGCTGGGGCTGGGTTGGTCTTGCAGAAGGGGGCTAACCCGGTCCTTCCGCAGTCTGCCAGGCTCTCGTTCAAGAGAGCCTTGGTCATCTCCTCTGCAACGTCTTCAGGAAGATCGTTGCGGCTGTGTCTCTGAGGGTCGTCCTTTCGGCCCGTGTACTCACACATTAAGCCGGGGCGGCGGCTCAATGGGATCACCCGCCACGAGATCCAGACCCGGACCAGATCGATTCCATTCAGACCATTGCCCAGGAGAGCCTTGATCTTGTTGATAGTGGGGAGCAGAGGTTGGCGCTCCACTTGAGTCAGCTTGTTTGACAGTGGGTGAGTTGGCTCCAGACGTGAGGGGCGAAAGCCGGGCAACGGACTTTCATTAGCCGGCGACGTGTCTTGGCAGTAAAACCATGTCAGATTCCAGTCCTTGGGGTGGCTGGGCGGCTCTGCGTAGGGGAAAAGGCAGTCCCTTCGCCGCTGAATGGAGATGCCACCTAGTTCCAGACTTGGCCCATTGGCGCACTCATTCTGACGGTTCAAGTAAAAAGCGCTCTGAAGAGCAGCAGACTAGGTTCTTCTCCAAGGTAAACCTCGCAGAACACTTGGAAGTTGCAGATATTAGACACTGAGTTGGGTCCTATGTCCTGAGGCCGCAGATCGAAGAAATTCAGAACGTCTCTGAAAAACTTTGAACCGGGCGGTGCGAAGCCCCAGCTCATATGATCCGCAAAAATCACTACCTCCCCGTCCTTTGGCTGTGGTCTCTCTTCTGACGGGTCAGGGGCACGGTAGGACATGACGTCCTTCTTGGGCAGATATCCAGACTTGACAAAATCTGCTAGGGTCTCATTGGTGACATTGGACCTCATCCAGTTGCAAGTGATGGAGGCTTTGGGAGCTTTAGGAGGCATGGTGAAAGTCGGCAGTCTATGATAAAAGGAAAACGTCCGGATTAATTATAAGCCGGAAGAAATCTACAGTTCAATGTCAAGGTGGCGGCTTATGAAGGGGACTAATGGTATACACCTAAGTGCATCGGGCTATTTAAGCCGCCGAGGGATTGAGAGTAATTTGATTGTCTACGGCCTTATCACAGCTGAGCCGGAAATTTTTATGGCACATGGTTTTCTTTAAGCCGGAAGATTCTACGGTGCGTGGTTTCTTTAAAACCGGAAATGTAAACCGCCGTGATTCAATGATTGCAGTTTTTTACCAAGTGTGGTAAAACAGGTTTCACACATTGCAGTAAATATTTTGGATCAAAATGGTCGGGCAAAAGAAAAGTTTCTAGACCTAGAAACGGATGCGAGGAAGTTCTTGAGCTCGAACAAGGCTCTTATGCAGTAAAAAGAGGGCTATTTGCATGTGAAATGGGTCTTAAGTATCTACCGCAGTGATTCTATACAGAGCTAAGATCAAAAAAGGGCAGTAAAATTCAAATCTACTGAGGGCCGCGATGAACTACGAAGAACAGAGGAAGAACTATGAAGCCCTAGTGCGGATCTGCCCTATGGAGTAGCGAGGACTCACCGGAGCTGAAGAGGAGCGGAGGTTTCCGCCGTTTGTCTGGACCGAGTCAGGGTGATGCAGCGGCCAAGGTTGACGAAGACCGGGGGCGCGACGGCGGCGGCAGAGTTCGAGCTCGAGCAGAGGAATAGTGGCGCAAGGAGGAAGAAGGGTGGCGGAAAGGCCCGTCGGGCCGGCCTATTTATAAGGGCGAGCTCATAAAGCGGGCGCGAGAATCAAGGAGACCACGGCGTGGTTATCTCCCCACGAAACGCCTCGATTTTCGGGATGACAGTAAAGGTAAAGATCCGTTGTGAATCTGGCGGAGTAAAAAACGGGCTTAATGGAAGATGACGTCACGGCGGATTACCCGGAGTCCAGAGGATGACGTCATGCCGGGTTATGGCCTTCACACAATTGTAAGCCGGAGGTTTTCTGGCGAAGGAATTGAAGATTGACATGAGCCAGCTCAAATCAATCTGGGGCCTAATGTTGAGGATATAGACCTTAGAGTCACCCGCCAGGAGGGGCCGGGTTACTCATAATGGTCATTGCCAGAAGCCCGGCGCCTGAGCTTGAAGACGGTGGGCCAGAGATGGGCTAAGACCTGGATACGGCTTAAGGCCCGTAGTTGCAATCTTTATCATGGTAGAACTTGTAGTGTAAGGCAAGAATAGTTGAGAGTCAGAGCCGGACACTCTTATGAGCCGGTCGGGACTCTGAGAGCTGTAGGGCGTCAGCCTCCCTATATAAAGGGACGACCCGGCAGCGGTTTAGGAGGAGAACAATCTCATCGAAAGCCAGGCATAGCGGTTTAGCTCCCTGGTTATCGAAACCCTAATCAATACCACCTCAAACTGGACGTAGGCTTTTACCTTCACCGTAAGGGGCCGAACCAGTATAAACCCTCGTGTTCCTTGTCCCGTTAACCCCTTCAAGCTTCCTAGCTGCGATGGCTCCACGACTAAGTCCTAGCTCGAGGACATCTGCCGTGACAATTCCACGACAAACACCCAAAGGGTTTACTAGAGTCAATAATCTAGTTCATATCGCTATGTGATTAACACCCAAAGAGTACTAAGGTGTGATCATGTTTTGCTTATGAGTGAAGTTTAGTCAACGGGTCTGCCACATTCAGATCCGTATGTTTTTTGCAAATTTCTATGTCAACAATGCTCTGCACGGAGCTACTCTAGCTAATTGCTCCCACTTTCAATATGCATCCAGATTGAGACTTAGAGTCATCTGGATCAGTGTCAAAATTTGCATCGACGTAACCCTTTACGACGAACCTTTTGTCACCTCCATAATCGAGAAACATATCCTTATTCCACTAAGGATAATTTTGACCGCTATCCAGTGATCTACTCCTAGATCACTATTGTACTCCCTTTGCCAAACTTAGTGTAGGGTATACAATAGGTCTGGTAAACAGCATGGCATACTTTATAGAACCTATGGCTGAGGCATAGGGGATGACTTTCATCCTCTCTCTATTTTCTGCCGTGGTCGGGCTTTGAGTCTTACTCAAATTTCACACCTTGTAACACAGGCAAGAACTCTTTCTTTGACTGTTCCATTTTGAACCACTTCAAAATCTTGTCAAGGTATGTACTCATTGAAAAAACTTATCAAGCGTCTTGATCTATCTCTATAGATCTTGATGTTCAATATGTAAGCAGCTTCACCGAAGTCTTTCTTTGAAAAACTCCTTTCAAATACTCCTTTATGCTTTCTAGAAAATTGACATTATTTCCGATCAACAATATGTCATTCACATATATTTATCAGAAATGCTGTAGTGCTCCCACTCACTTTCTTGTAAATACAGGCTTCTCCAAAAGTCTGTATAAAACCATATGCTTTGATCACACTATCAAAGCGTTTATTCCAACTCCGAGAGGCTTGCACTAGTCCATGAATGGATCGCTGGAGCTTGCACACTTTGTTAGCTCCTTTTGGATCGATAAAACCTTCAGGTTGCACCATATACAACTCTTCTTCCAGAAATTCATTCAGGAATGCAGTCTTTACATCCATTTGCCAAATTTCATAATCACAAAATGCGGAAATTGCTAACATTATTCAGACGGACTTAAGCATCGCTACGGGTGAGAAGGTCTCATCGTAGTCAATCCCTTGAACTTGTCGAAAACCTTTCGCAACAAGTCGAGCTTTATAGACAATAACATTACCGTCAGTGTCTGTCTTCTTCTTGAAGATCCATTTATTCTCAATTGCTTGCCGATCATCGGGCAAGTTAACCAAAGTCCACACTTTGTTCTCATACATGGATCCCATCTCAGATTTCATGGCCTCAAGCCATTTTGCGGAATCTGGGCTCACCATCGGTTCTTCATAGTTCGTAGGTTCGTCATGGTCTAGTAACATGACCTCCAGAACAGGATTACCGTACCACTCTGGTGCGGATCTCACTCTGGTTGACCTACGAGGTTCGGTAGTAACTTGATCTGAAGCTTCATGATCATCATCATTAGCTTCCTCACTAATTGGTGTAGGTGTCACAGGAACCGGTTTCTGTGATGAACTACTTTCCAATATGGGAGCAGGAACAGTTACCTCATCAAGTTCTACTTTCCTCCCACTCACTTCTTTCGAGATAAACTCCTTCTCTAGAAAGGATCCATTCTTGGAAACGAATGTTTTGCCTTTGGATCTGTGATAGAAGGTGTACCCAACAGTTCCCTTTGGGTATCCTATGAAGACACATTTTCTCCGATTTGGGTTCGAGCTTATCAGGTTGAAGCTTTTTCACATAAGCATCACAGTCCCAAACTTTAAGAAATGACAACTTTGGTTTCTTGCCAAACCACAGTTCATAAGGTGTCGTCTCAACGGATTTTGATGGTGCCCTACTTAACGTGAATGCAGCTGTCTCTAATGTATAACCCCAAAATGATAGTGGTAAATCGGTAAGAGACATCATAGATCGCACCATATCTAATAAAGTGCGGTTACGACGTTCGGACACACCATTATGCTGTGGTGTTCCAGGTGACATGAATTTGTGAAACTATTCCACATAGTTTTAGTTGAAGACCAAACTCATAACTCAAATATTCGTCCCCGCGATCAAATCGTAGAAACTTTATTTTCTTGTTACGATGATTTTCCACTTCACTCTGAAATTCTTTGAACTTTTCAAATGTTTCAGACTTATGTTTCATCAAGTAGATATACCCATATCTTCTCAAACCATCTGTGAAGGTCAGAAAATAACGATACCTGCCGTGAGCCTCAACACTCATCGGATTGCATACATCACTATGTATTATTTCCAACAAGTCTGTTGCTCGCTCCATTGTTCTGGAGAACGCAATTTTAGTCATCTTGCCCATGAGGCATGGTTCGCAAGTACCAAGTGATTCATAATCAAGTGATTCCAAAAGTCCATCAGTATGGAGTTTCTTCATGCGCTTTACACCAATATGACCCAAACGACAATGCCACAAATAAGTTGCACTATCATTATCAACTCTGCATCTTTTGGCTTCAACATTATGAATATGTGTATCACTACGATCGAGATCCAACAAACTATTTTCATTGGGTGTATGACCATCGAAGGTTTTATTCATGTAAACAGAACAACAATTATTCTCTGACTTTAAATGAATAACCGTATTGCAATAAACATGATCAAATCATATTCATGCTCAACGCAAACGCCAAATAACATTTATTTAGGTTTAACACTAATCCCGAAAGTATAGGGAGTGTGCGATGATGATCATATCAATCTTGGAACCACTTCCAACACACATCGTCACTTCACCCTCAACTAGTCTCTGTTTATTCTGTAACTCCTGTTTCGAGTTACTAATTTTTTAGCAACCGAACAAGTATCAAATACCCAGGGGCTACTATAAACACTAGTAAGGTACACATCAATAACCTGTATATCAAATATACCCTTGTTCACTTTGCCATCCTTCTTATCCACCAAATATTCAGGGCATTTCCGCTTCCAGTGACCATTTCCTTTGCAGTAGAAGCACTCAGTTTCAGGCTTTTAGTCTAGCTTTGGGCTTCTTCACGGAAGTGACAACTTGCTTGCCATTCTACATGAAGTTCCCTTTCTTTCCCTTTGCCCTTTTCTTGAAACTAGTGGTCTTGTTAATCATCAACACTTGATGCTCTTTCTTGATTTCTACCTTCATCGATTTCTTCATCATGAAAAGCTCGGGAATCGTTTTCGTCATCCCTTGCATACTATAGTTCATCACGAAGTTCTACTAACTTGGTGATGGTGACTAGAGAATTCTGTCAATCACTATTTTATCTGGAAGATTAACTCCCACTTGATTCAAGTGATTGTAGTACCCAGACAATCTGAGCACATGCTCACTGCTTGAGCTATTCTCCTCCATCTTTTAGCTATAGAACTTGTTGGAGACTTCATATCTCTCAACTCGGGTATTTGCTTGAAATATTAACTTCAACTCCTGGAACATCTCATATGGTCCATGACGTTCAAAACGTCTTTGGAGTCCCGATTCTAAGCCGTTAAGCATGGTGCACTAAACTATCAAGTAGTCATCATATTGAGCTAGCCAAACGTTCATAACGTCTGCATCTGCTCCTGCAATAGGTCTGTCACCTAGCGGTGCATCAAGGACATAATTCTTCTGTGCAGCAATGAGGATAATCCTCAGATCACGGATCCAATCCGCATCATTGCTACTAACATTTTCCAACTTAGTTTTCTCTAGGAACATATCAAAATAAAACAGGGGAGCTAAATGCGAGCTATTGATCTACACATAGATATGCTAATACTACCAGGACTAAGTTCATGATAAATTAAAGTTCAATTAATCATATTACTTAAGAACTCCCACTTAGATAGACATCCCTCTAATCATCTAAGTGATCACGTGATCCAAATCAACTAAACCGTAACCGATCATCACGTGAAATGGAGTAGTTTTCAATGGTGAACATCACTATGTTGATCATATCTACTATATGATTCACGCTCGACCTTTCGGTCTCAGTGTTCCGAGGCCATATCTGCATATGCTAGGCTCGTCAAGTTTAACCTGAGTATTCTGCGTATTCAAAACTGGCTTGCACCCGTTGTAGATGGACGTAGAGCTTATCACACCCGATCATCACGTGGTGTCTGGGCACGACGAACTTTGGCAACGGTGCATACTCAGGGAGAACACTTTTATCTTGAAATTTAGTGAGAGATCATCTTATAATGCTACCATCAATCAAAGCAAGATAAGATGCATAAAAGATAAACATCACATGCAATCAATATAAGTGATATGATATGGCCATCATCATCTTGTGCTTGTGATCTCCATCTCCGAAGCACCGTCATGATCACCATCGTCATTGGTGCGACACCTTGATCTCCATCGTAGCATCGTTATCGTCTCGCCAACTTATGCTTCTACGACTATCGCCACCGCTTAGTGATAAAGTAAAGCATTACAGGGCGATTGCATTGCATACAATAAAGCGATAACCATATGGCTCTTGCCAGTTGCCGATAACTTGGTTACAAAACATGATCATCTCATACAATAAAATATAGCATCATGTCTTGACCATATCACATCACAACATGCCCTGCAAAAATAAGTTAGACATCCTCTACTTTGTTGTTGCAAGTTTTACGTGGCTGCTACGGGCTGAGCAAGAACCGTTCTTACCTACTCATCAAAACCACAACGATAGTTCGTCAAGTTAGTGCTGTTTTAACCTTCTTAAGGACCGGGCATAGCCACACTCAGTTCAACTAAAGTTGGAGAAATTGACACCCGCCAGCCACCTGTGTGCAAAGCACGTCGGTAGAACCAGTCTCGCGTAAGCGTACTCGTAATGTCGGTCCGGGCCGCTTCATCCAACAATACCGCCGAACCAAAGTATGACATGCTGGTAAGCAGTATGACTTGTATCGCCCACAACTCACTTGTGTTCTACTCAGTCATATAACATCTACGCATAAAACCAGGCTCGGATGCCACTGTTGGAGAATGTATTAATTTCAAAAATTTCCTACGCACACGCAGGATCATGGTGATGCATAGCCACGAGAGGGGAGAGTGTGTCCACATATCCTCGTAGACCGAAAGCGGAAGCGTTAGCACAACGCGGTTGATGTAGTCGTACGTCTTCACGATCCGACCGATCCAAGTACCAAACGCACGGCACCTCCGAGTTCAGCACATGTTCAGCTCGATGACGTCCCACGAACTCTGATCCAGCAGAGCTTCGAGGGAGAGTTCCGTCAGCACGACGGCGTGATGACGATGATGATGTTGCTACCGACGCAGGGCTTCGCCTAAGCACCGCTACGATATGATCGAGGTGGAATATGGTGGAGGGGGCACCGCACACGGCTAAGAGATCAAGAGATCAATTGTTGTGTCTATGGGGTGCCCCCTGGCCATGTATATAAAGGAGTGGAGGAGGGGGGAGAGGGCCGGCCCCTATGGCGCGCCCTGAAGGAGTCCTACTCCCACCGGGAGTAGGATTCCCCTCTTCCAAGTAGTAGGAGTAGGAGTCAAGGAAAGGGAAGAGAGAAGAGAAGGAAGGAGGGGGCGCAGACCCTCTCCCTAGTCTAATTCGGAATAGGCCTTGGGGGGCGCGCAGCCTCTCCTGCCTCTTTCCCCTAAAGCCCAATAAGGCCCATATACTCCCCGGCGAATTCCCGTAACTCTCCGGTACTCCGAAAAATACCCGAATCACTCGGAACCTTTCCGATGTCCGAATATAGTCGTCCAATATATCGATCTTTACGTCTCGACCATTTCGAGACTCCTCGTCATGTCCCCGATCTCATCCGGGACTCCGAACTACCTTCGGTACATCAAAACACATAAACTCATAATACAAATCGTCACCGAACGTTAAGCGTGTGGACCCTACGGGTTCGAGAACTATGTAGACATGACCGAGACACGTCTCCGGTCAATAACCAATAGCGGAACCTGGATGCTCATATTGGCTCCTACATATTCTACGAAGATCTTTATCGGTCAAACCGCATAACAACATACGTTGTTCCCTTTGTCATCGATATGTTACTTGCCTGAGATTCGATCGTCGGTACCTCAATACCTAGTTCAATATCGTTACCGGCAAGTCTCTTTACTCGTTATGTAATACATCATCCCGCAACTAACTCATTAGTTACAATGCTTGCAAGGCTTATAGTGATGTGCGTTACCGAGTGGGCCCAGAGATACCTCTCCGACAATCGGTGTGACAAATCCTAATCTCAAAATACGCCAACCCAGCAAGTACCTTCGGAGACACCTGTAGAGCACCTTTATAATCACCCAGTTACGTTGTGACGTTTGGTAGCACACAAAGTGTTCCTTCGGTAAACGGGAGTTGCATAATCTCATAGTCATAGGAACATGTATAAGTCATGAAGAAAGCAATAACAGACTACTAAACGATCAAGTGCTAAGCTAACGGAATGGGTCAAGTCAATCACATCATTCTCCTAATGATGTGATCCCGTTAATCAAATGACAACTCATGTCTATGGCTAGGAAACATAACCATCTTTGATCAACGAGCTAGTCAAGTAGAGGCATACTAGTGACACTCTGCTTGTCTATGTATTCACACATGTATCATGTTTTCGGTTAATACAATTCTAGCATGAATAATAAACATTTATCATGTAATAAGGAAATAAATAATAACTTTATTATTGCCTCTAGGGCATATTTCCTTCATATAACCATTGCACACATAATTTCAAGGACCTGTGTGTGATTATGTACAGACGGTTGACACTTGGCAACACCACTCCCCTTCTCAAGTCATATAGAAATTATTGGTGCAATAATTCGCCTCATTGTGTTTTGGAGATTGTTGTCATAAACAATGTGGGACTAATGTGTTTGCTAGTGCACATAGAGTGATTAAGTACCGTGGAGTCATGTGGAGTTGGGAACAAACTCCAAAGATAATCTCCTGCGAGGTAGCGAGGATTATCAACGGATATTATGCATGACGAAAATGACCCCCAATTTTTTGAATCAAAGCAATTGGGTCGATGCCTCCCCAAAGAATTTGAATGCAGCCAAGAAGTTTGAAGACTAAGAAAAGATGTAGCATTTTCTTTCATTGTTCTTCTTCTCTTTCTTGAGTCATAGGACCATCGTACTATTAAGAGGTATATAGTGTTCCAAACTTATGTTTCTCTGGTGCTAAACCAAAACCTATGAGAGTTGAGAGAAATCTCTTTCTGTTCCAAATAATACTTGCCAACAAAAGACGCGGTTCTTCTTCGTTGCGAGAGATTTGATTCACACTGAGGAGTTAGTATTACTTCTTCCTCAAGCAATGTTCCTGTTATGCTCAAAATCCGACCTTTGTATACGTGTCGGTTGGGCATTGGCTAGCTGCCATGTCCAAAATGGTCTTCCCCCCTCAGGAAGATCGTGACTATAAATAGCCATCCCCTTCCAACGTGCACCGTTGGCTGCTCCATGTGATTTTCAGAAGATTGTGTGAGCACCCCTCTCCCTAGTGATTTGAGTTTAAAATCAACCAAGAGAAAAACCATAGAGCCGAAAAATTTGATAGTGGTTTAGCATCATGATACGTCTCCAACAGATCTACTTTTCTAGACACTTTTGCTCTTATTTTGGACTCTAATTTGCATGATCTGGATGAAACTAATGCCATTTTCAGCAGAATTACTTTGGTGTTATTTTTGTGCTGAAATGAAAAGTTCTTGAGTCAGACAAAATTTTACAGAGAATTATTTTGGAGTTAATAAAAAATACCGGCGCAAAGAATTATCGGAGGGGAGCCACTTGTGGGCCACAAGCTCAGCCCCCCAGGGCACCCTTGGAGAACTTGTGGGGCCCACAGAGCTCCGTTTGTCCTACCTCCAAGTGTATAAGTACTGTCTTCCTGAGAGAAAAATCAGGGAGAAAGAATCATCGCATTTTACAGTACAGAGCCGCCACCAACCCTTCATTGGGAGGGCTGATCTGGAGTCCGTTAGGGACTCTTGAGAGGGGGATTCGCCGCCGTCGTCATCAACAACCCTTCTTCATCAACAACCTCATGATGCTCACCATCGGGAGCGAGTAATTTCATCATAATCATACTAGAGGTAGATGGAGGTGGATGAGATTTGTCATGTAATCGACTCAGTTTGTTAGGGCTTGATCCCTAATATCCACTATGTTTTGAGAATGATGTTGCTATGACTTTGCTATGCTTAATGCTTGTCACTAGGGCCCGAGTGCCATGATTTCAGAGCTGAACCTATTATGTTTTCATGAATATATTTGAGTTCTTGATCCTATCTGCAAGTTATATGTACTTGCACTACAAAAAAATACACTTCCGTGATGATATGTGTTTGTCACAGTAGGTCACGTTTTCTGTCATGCATGTACATCCATGACAAATTTATGACAGAATCAAGATAGTCATACCTGTGCTGTCGTAGAAGTGTTCCATGACATTACCAAAATTATCATCACGGAAGTGTCCACTTCCATGACGATAAATCGCGCGTCATAGAAGTGCTTTCGTCAAGGGTGACCGACACATGGCATCCACCGTAACGGGACGCCATTAAGCTATCGGGTCCGGTTTTGGATCCGATAACCCGCTAATAGCCACGACCAATGCCGATTTTCCACGTGTAAAATTCTCATTGGCCGACGGAACCACGCGTCAGCTCCGCGTTAGCACATGTGTCACTCATCCAACGGTCGAGATGGGCCTATGATATGTTGACACGTGGACGGGCCCAAAAGTGGCCCATAAAGTTTAAATGGGCCGCCCAACTAAAGGCCCACAAGATTTAGCGGACCATAATGGGCCGGCCCAGCTAAAGGCTCACAAGATTTTGCAGACCATAATGGGCCAGCCCAGCTAAAGGCCCCCCAAGATTTAGCGGACCACAATGGGCCACCCTAGCTAAAGGCCCACAAGATTTTGCAGACCATAATGGGTCGGCCTAGCTAAAGGCCCAACATTCTCAGTTAAGGCCCGTACGGCTAATGTCAAATCGGCCCGTCAACGGCCTGTCCTAAACTTGTCATCATCGCGGCCCATGGTCACTTCTGGACCGTTAACAGCCCGCTAAGTATATGGGCCGAATTATGGCCCAATGTGTTTTCGGCCTGTTAAAGGTCCTGCTTCATTTGGGCCCATTTACAGGCCATTGAAAATTTCGGCCCATAATTGACCGTGAAGGATTTGGGTCATATTCGGCCATGTCTGTCATTCGGCCTGTTAGAGGCCCACTATAGATTTGGGCCACCTTCGGCCTGTTGTGATTTTTGGCCTGTTAAAGTGGGACGAAATCCATGGGCCATATGTGGCCTAACGTCACATCGGACCCATTAACGGCCCATATAAAAATGACGATAATCTAGCCCGACAGAACTTCCGGCCTGTTAAAGGCCCGTGTATTAGGTCGGCGCATTTACGGCCCGTCCGAATTTCGGCCTGTGAAAGATCCGCATCGTAAATGGGCCACCATTTCGGCCTGCTAAGACCAGTGGGTTATTTGGCACAATCAGGGCCCAATCTCACTTTCGGTCTATTAAAGGCCCATGTTTTTATGGGCTCGAGATATTTACACCTGTAAACGGCCTATTATTACCGAGGGCCCAAATTATATTTAGGCCTGTTAAAGGCCCACTATGGGCACAGGCCTACCAGAAAAATATGAAAGCTTATGCTGATTTAGGCCCAGATATTTTTAGTGGGCTACATGCAAATTTCGGCCAATAATCGTTTTTAGCCCAATTGGAATGGGCCCGACGAATGTTTGCATGTTGGGCTCCTACGAAGCTTTTGGCCGAATACATTACTAAGATAAACCTACACTATAAAAAAATAGCGTCGTAATTACTGCAGCCTTTGGCAGCATCATAAATGCTGTATCACAACAAAATAAATTCTGACCATACAACAAAAGGCCTGTTGGCATAAAGTTTACAGTCCTTGCAGATAAAAGCACCATCACATGTATGGAAGCACAGATCATTTAACCTAAGTGCTAATGTTTCAGGCTGTAGAATCTGATGGAGCAGCACGATCTTCACCTTTTTTCTGCCATTGCTCTTGAACAACAAAGCGAATGTCTGATAGTCTGGTTTCAAAACCATTCATATCTTGATGACATTTCTCAACCACTATTCTTTTTTCCGAAATGACGTCCATTAGGGATTGGACTTGTGTCTAGAGCACAGATATATCACTCTGTCTAGCAGGAAGATTTTGTTCAGTAGGCGATTTGGACGAGGTTACCTTGACAACCAACCCATAAATACGCAGGAAGGTGCTTTTTGCACTGTTAGTGGAGAGATACTGATGCACTGCAGCAAGAGGTGACATTGTGCCTATGGTAGCCTCATCACCTTCAGGTGGTTGTGGTTGTTCAATCATTTGTTCCATAGCTTCCTGAAAGTTTGAACTTGCAGATTAGTGTACCAGATAAGTTACTAATGAGACAAAAACAAACAAAGTAGGTTACACGTTTATACATAACTTATTTTGGTGAACTACTGTAATACATTAGCATGTATTGTAGTGCCAACTACATAATAAAATCACTTTCGGAACATATGTCCATGTAGCATGCCTACTGTATTGTCTATGTTCTCACATTCGTTAACATCTAAGGATAAAGAGACATGGTTTAAAGTAGGATGAACATAGTATGACATCATTCATATCATGGGCAAACAGATATAAAACAAACAGGCTATTTTATCATTGTGTGCGCACATGAATATAACAACTAGATTACAGATCAAGACCAAAAGAATATCCTTCATCTCTTTTAAACCATGTAAGGTGAAATGATACGTTAAGACAATTGTGTATAAAAGTGAACAGAGTAACTGACATTGGCTGCAAACCAAGTAGTTAAATGAACACATCAAGTACCAATCAGTTCAAAGGCAGGAGGAGTAAGGACTTACAACAGCGGCTTGAACTGGTGTGCTCATGCCCTTCATCTTGCTGGTCTCGCAATCCTTGAAGATTTGCACTGCATTCGGTTCAGGTTCTTTCTGGTCCGCACGGGCTTTCCTCTGTATTTGGAACAAGTCAATATAGATACGATAATGTGGCACAGAAAAAAGAAGGAAGTAGCAGCTATTTATAAGAGCCTCGCAGTGTGCAATATAGCTACGAGATCCTGTTGTCTGTTGGAATTTCACTTTAGAACGGTTGGTCTTGTTCTTCGAACAGTTAGCCTAGAAGAATATACACTTGTAAGGCACATACATAAATAAAAGTTCAATATGTGGTCTGTTCAAATACATATAGCCTACCTGATACATTGGATCATACCAGTGTTTAACGAGGGCTGTCCAGTCTTCATCTGTAATATATTCCACTGGAGATGTTTGGGCGATTTCATTGTTAGCCTTGCCTTCAAAGTGAGATTTTCTAAGGTGGTACCGATACTATCGCAGAGCAGACTGAAAAACATGAGTGCATGCTTGTTTAGTTGCATCATCTTTCAGATCCAACTTGAACCTCGTCTGTTGAAAAAAGAATGTGAGTCTTATTAGGAGGAAGCTAGAAAGTATGGGACAGAGCAAGACAATATTACTAATTGCGATGAATAACATTACTTACGGATAAATGGTCAAGGAAGGTGTTAAACTGGGTATTGTCTTTCTCATTCCTGTACTGGATCCATGTTGGGAGGATACGTGCGTGACACCTAACGGCAACGGCTGCCTCTGATACTGACTTGGCTGACTCTGTAGCATCACGTGGCCTTTTTAAACCTGCCTCAAAATGGATCTCCATTCTTCCTCCTTTAGATTTTGTTAATCTGTCAAGCATTATCCCTGATGTATGTTTCTGCTTGCGCCGTGGTGCTAGTTCAACAAGGAATATGGAAAGTGTTAGTGTACATCAAACTGTGAGAGTACATATAAAGGAGCATGCAACTGCAACTTGACTCGGTCAGGTACCGTCTTGGTGTTGATGCTCATGAGGTTCATCTGATTTTGCCAAGTCCTGTTGTGTCAGTAGTGCTTCGGAAGTAGTGTTAGGTGTGAAGGCAGCTTGGGAACTGGCCAGTTCCGGAGCAAACGAATGGGTAACTCGTTGAGATGCTGGTACAGTTGAAGCGGATGCTGCAGCTGGTGGAGCAGGTGATACTATGTTTGTAGATTTAGCTGGTGGACTTGGACCTTCTACTGCACTATAAGTACCAGCAGAATCTCGACGGCAGTTCCTTTTCCGTTTCACCCGACGAGTAACACCACTCCCTACTATATTATTTTCCTTGCTCTTTTTTGACTTTGCCATGTCAAGCCGTACCCACAACACAAAAGAATAAAATCGCTCTTCAGAACTCTTTGATGCATCATACAGACAAGCAATACTTTAATGTAAGACAACCGTATGAGGATGGAATATGTAAGAAAAATAGGACAGCATGAGATATTCACAGCTACAATGTGTAAACTAAGCAGAAGGATTTTCAAGAAAATATAAGTAATGCAAGCTAGACACCATATGAAAGATGCAACCAATATTACCCTGCCAAGTTAAAAGTGTCTTGTCATAAGTGGCAATTCGAAAAATTAGAAGCAGTACAACGTAGAAATCAATGCAAGATGCAACCACTATCAAACTGCCATGTTAAAAGCGTCCAATCACGAGTGACTGATGCGGGATACACAACAGCAGTACTTTGATGTAAGAACATGGTATGATAGATAGATGCAGTGTATTCTAGACACAGAAAGCCATGTCATATGCACATGTAGAACATATAAACTCAGCAGGTGCAATTTAATCAAAATAGAAGAAATACGGGCTAGATAACATATGCAACATGAAACCAATTATCACACTGTCAACTTAGAGCAAGCACCTGCGATGGTGGAGTACGGGAGATGAACTCATCATGTAGACTTGGGACTTCAACTTCATTAGCAGTAGCAGTGGCAAATCTAGAGAGTCTCTGTTTGCGTCGGTGTGGAGGACCACCAACATCCCCTAACTTACTCTTTTCCTTCCTATTTTCTGACATTGTCTTATGAAGTCAAAACCACAAGAAGATGAATAAAATTAGCTCTACATAACTGGTTGATGCATGATACAGACGAACACTACTTTGATGTAAGGCAAGCGCATGATAGGAGGATGGAATATAAAAAAAAAGACAACATTTCATATTCACACGTATGATAGGAGGATGGAATATGTATGAAAAAAGTAAGCGGAAGGCATTTAAACAAAATTAGAAGAAATGAAAGCTAGGCACTATATGAACATGCAACCAATATCACTCTATCAGGTAAGAAATGTCTCATCGTAAGTGCATTTCAAGAAATTAGAAGCAGTACAAGCTAGAAGACAATGCAAGATGCAACCTACATCGTAGTCCCAAGTTAAATGTGTCTTATGGGTAAGTGATCATTGCAGGTATAAGTTGTAAGCTACGCTGATGCAATTCAACATAATCAGAAGCAATACAAACTAGACATCATAAGGAAAACGCAACCACATATAATAGTTCCAAGTTAGAGCAAGCACCTGTGATGGTGGAGTAGGGGAGATGTGCTCATCATGTACACGTATGTTCTAGAAACAGGAACACGTGTCATATTCACAGGCATTATGTGTAAAGTAAGCAAATGCAATTCAACAAAGTTAGAAGCAATACAAGCTAGACATCATATGCAACATACAACCACATATAATAGTGCCAAGTTAGAGCAAGCACTGTGATGGTGGAGTAGGGGAGATGTGCTCATCATCTACACAGCTACGTTGACTGTCCAGCCTTGTGTTGTCTTGTGAATCTTGTTGGGAGGATGGCGGAGTAGAATCTGTAGAGACCCCCTGTTTGAGTTGCTCCGAAGGACCACCATCATCCACTGCCGGACTAATTTCCGTCAGCTGTAATGATTTTGCATTGTGAAGTCAAACCGATAAGAAAAAGGAATAAAATTCGCTCTTCAGAACTCATTCATGCATGATACTGACGAACACTACTCGGATGAATGGCAAACACACGATGCGAGGATGGAATATGTATGAAAAACAGGATGGCGTGACATATTCACACCTATGATGTGGTAACTAAGCAGAAGGCATTTCAACAAATTAGAAGCACTGCAAGCTAGACACCATATGAAAGATGCAACCAATATCACTCTGCCAAGTTCAAACTGTATGGCGTTTCAACAAATTAGAAGTAGTACATGCTAGAAATCATATGCAAGACACAACCAATATCACGGTGGCGACTTAAAGGTGCCTTATCATAAGTGACTGATGCGGGATATGCAAGAACAGTAGTCTGATGTAAGAACATCATGTGATCAAATATAGTATGTTCTAGAAACAGGAACATATGTCATATTCACAAGCATTATGTGTAAAGTAAGCAGATGCAATTCAACAAAGTTAGAAGCAATACAAGATAGACATCATACGCAACATGCAACCACATATAATAGTGCCAAGTTAGAGCAAGCACCTATGATGGTGGAGTAGGGGAGATGTGCTCATCATCTACACAACTACGTTGACTGTCTAGCCTTGCGTTGTCTTGCGAATCTTGTTGGGAGGATGGCGGAGTAGAATCTGTAGAGAACCTCCGTTTCAGTTGCCCGGAAGGACCACCATCATCCAATGCCTTGCCAATTTCCTTCAGCTTTATTGATTTTGCATTGTGAGGTCAAACCGATAAGAAAAAGGAATATAATTCGCTCTTCAGAACTCATTCATGCATGATACGGACGAACACTACTCTGATGAAAGGCAAAGTCATGATACGAGGATGGAATGTGTACGAAAAATGGACGGCTTGACATATTCACACCTATGATGTGGTAACTAAGCAGAAGGCACTTCAACAAATTAGAAGCACTGCAAACTAGACACCATATGGAAGGTGCAATCAATATCACTCTGCCAAGTTAAAACTGTCTCGTCATAGGTGGCATTCATCAAACTAGAAGCAATACATGCTAGAAATCATATTCAAGACGCAAACCAATATCACACTGCCAACTTAAAGGTGTCCCATCATAAGTGACTGAGGCAGGATACACAAGAAGAGTAGTTTCATATAAGAACATGGTGTGATAGACAGATATAGTATGTACCAAAAACAGGAAAGCGTGTCATATTCACACGTATCATGTGTAAGCTAAGCAGATGCAGTTTACACTAATTAGGAGCAATACAAGCTAGACACCATATGCAACATGCAACCAGATATCACACTGCCAAGTTAGAGCAAGCACCTTGGATGGTGGAGTAGGGGAGCGGAGACTTGGACCTTGTAATGCACTATCAGTACAAGGAGAATCAGTACAGATGCTCCGTTTACGTTGCTGCAGAGGACCACCATCATCACCTTCCTTACTCTTTTCCTTCTTCTTTCTTGATTTTGCCTTGTCAAGTCAAACCCACAAGAAAAAGGAATAAAATTTGCTCTTCAGAACTCATTGATGCATGATACTGGCGAACACTACTTTCATGTAAGGCAGCCGCATGATAGGAGGATGGAATATGTATGAAAAACAGGACGACGTGACATATTGACATGTATGATGTATAAAGTGTAAACTAAGCACAAGGTGCTTGAACTTGTTAGCAAGCTAGAAACCATATGAAAGATGAATCCAATATCACTCTGCCAAATTAAAAGGGTGCCCTAACAAATGTATTTGACCAAATTAGAAGCAATACATGGCAACAGGCTAGAAATAATATGCAATATGCAACGAATAAAGGTGACTCATCGTAAGTGATTGATGCAGGATACAGAAGAGAGGTAGTTTCATGTAAGAACAAGGTTAACACATAGATGTAGTGTGTACCAAAAATAGGAAGGCATGTCATATTCACAGGTATAATGTGTAAACTAAGCAGATGCAATTTACCCTAATTAGAAGCATTACAAGCTAGACACCGTATGCAACATGCAACCACATATCACACTGCAAAGTTAGAGCAAGCACATGTGATGGTGGTGTAGGGGAAGTGCGGTCTTCAAGTACAGAGCTACGTTCAATATCTTCATTTAGGCTTGCTGTTTCTTGAGAATCATGTGGAGAGGATGAAATTGTATTCTTTATAAGAGTACCATGTCTCATATTAACCCACGGGCATGACTGTCTCATCATAAGCGATAGATGCAGGATACACAAGAACAGTAGTTTGATGTAAGAACATGGTGTGATAGGAAGATGTAGTATGTACCAAAAACAGGAAGGCGTGTCATATTCACATGTATAATGTGTAAGCTAAGGAGATGCAATTTAACAAATTAGGAGCAATACAAGCTAGGCACCATATGCAACATGCAACCAGATATCACACTGCCATGTTAGAGCAAGCACCTTGGGTTGTGGAGTAGGGGAGATGAGATTTGGAACTAGCACTGCAGTACGAGTAGCAGGAGAATCTGCAGAGATCATCTGTTTCGGTTGCTCCAGAGGACCGCCATCATTCCGTGCCTTCGTCCTTTCAGATTTTGCCTTGTCAAGTAAACACACAAGAAAAAGGAATGAAATTCGCACTTCCAAATTCGTTGATGCATGATATTGACGAACACAACTTTTATGTATGGCAACCACATTGTAGGAGGATGGAATATGTATGAAAAATGCTAAGCAGAAGGCATTTCAAAAAATTGGAAGCAATGCAATCTAGACACCATATGAAAGATCCAACCAAAATCACTCTACCAAATTAGATGTGTCTCATTACAAGTGGCACTTCAACAAATTAGAGGCAATACATGTTTGAAATGATATGCAAGATGCAACCAATATTACACTGTCAACTTGAAGGTGTATCGTCAGAAGTGATTGATGCGGGATACACAAGAAAAGTAGTTTGATGTAAGAACATGGTTAATAGAAAGACGAAGTATGTACCAAAAACAGGAAGGCATGTCATATTCACAGGTATAATGTGTTAACGAAGCAGACGCAATTTACCCTAATTAGAAGCATTACAAGGTAGACACCATATGCAACATGCAACCACATATCACACTGCCAAGTAAGAGCAAGCACCTGCGATGGTGGTGTGGGGGAATTGCGGTCATCAACTAGAGAGCTACGTTGACTATCTTCATTTAGCCTTGCTGTTTCTTGAGAATCATGTGGGGAGGATGACACTGCACTCTTTAAACGAGTAGGGCGTCTCACAGTAACCCACTGGGGTGACTATCTCATCATAAGTGATTGACGAGGGATACAAAAGAGCATTAGTTTGATGTACAAACATGGTTAATAGACATATATAGTATGTATCAAAAACAGGAAGGCATGTCATTATCAAAGGTATAATGTGTAAAGTAAGCAGATGCAATTTAACCAAATTGGAAGCAATACAAGCTAGACACCATATGCAATATGCAACCACATTTGACAGCGCGAAGTTAAAGCAAGCACCTAGGATGGTTGTGTGTGGCAATTGAGATCATCAACTTCAGAGCTACGTTTACTGTCTCCAACTGCTGACACTGCACCCTTTACAGCGCTGAAACGCTTAGTGCTTATCTTCGAATTACACTGGAGCGACTTCTGTCTTTTCTTTTCTGCATTCATCAACACTGCGTCAGAGTCTGAAATACCCATGCATAAAAAACAATAGTGTGAGTATGGGTGAAGTGTGTGCACAATTAGTACAGTGTAAAGGTAGCAGATAGCAGGTCGGCGAGAAATAAATGACGGGAGACATATGATAGCTCTAAAACATGCATGGCACACTAAATTACTACAGGATTCTATGAAAATAACAGTCGACTAAAAACAAATAGGTCAGTCCATTTTTTCTGCATCGTCCGATGTACGAAGAACGGGCAGATCACCTTCATCTAGCTCCAGCCAGTCAGTGTTGACGATCTTCCTCGAAACGCCAGCGACCACCGGCCCAGTCCCCTGCCTGCGCCCTCCCCTCGACCTCACCGCACCGCCGTGCTTGGCACCGCTCCCGGCCATCCATTCAAGCACCGCCAACCTCCAGATCGGGCACAAGCAGCTCCTGCGCCCCACACCCCTATGATAGAAACTGATGCACTTCCCCGGCGAACAGGCGGACTAGGTGCTCCGCGCGCCTAAGCGGGTGCTGCTTCTTTTAATTGCGGTTCGACTGACCCTGAATTGAAATCCAGGCGGGCTACTGACTTCTAGGAAAGGTGAAATAGTAAAGGGAGGAAACCTTGTGCATTTAGTATCACGAAGAAGATGCAGTAAGAAGCGCTCGACTAGTTTCTTTCGTGGGATGAATACGGTGTGAGCAGAGACGTAAGGTTTGCACGAATAAGGGAAGAGGAGTACCTCTTTCTGCTGGCAGTGCTGTGTCCTCCTTCTGTTTTTTCAACGATCTTCTTGTGGTTCGCTGGAAACGAGAAGTTGTGGAGGACGGTGGATGTAGCGACCCGACCTCAGACGGTCAAGTCTCTGTGCATAAGTGTCATCCCTGGATCGGTATGCTGACACACACAATACTCGAGGATTTATAATAGAGGTAAATCACATGTATAAAGTAACGTAAATACTCTTACCTCAATCCAAATAGCGGAAGTAACAAGGTTGTGGATTCCCATCAACACCAACAACAAAGTTGAGTGTAGAAATCGTAACCCTAACGTATCACTTACTCGTCGTAAGATAATCCTGCAACATGAGACGTTGCAGCCACAAAGGGTCAGTACATTGAATGTACTGGCAAATTCACACCATAGGATAATGATGAATAATAGCTATCACTACATGCATACTTGGCTGGTGGAAAAGCTCTATGGTTATCAAGTTTTTGTGAAAAGCCAATTTTTCCCTACCGCAAAGGAATATATTTTATTTAACTACAAGTTGGTTGATAAAATATTGAGATGGTTCCTCCAACTCAATCCCAAAATAATAATCATTAACCCAATCAAGTTAATTAAATAAAGTGTTGAGGTCAACATGATAATCCAAGAACTAGATACTCAAGATGTCCATAACCGGGGACACGGCTAATCATGATTAGTTTGTACACTCTGCAGAGGTTTGCGCACTTTTCCCCACAAGACTCGATCTCCTCCGTTTGATTTCTCGCACTACATGGTGTTTGAGAAACGGATGATCGAGACACAGTCTTTCAGAAGCATTTACTCTCTACTCCGGGCAGACCGTTACACCTACAATCCCCCTACATCTGCTAGTCCACCTCTTCAAGAGCTCACACAACTTACTCAACTATGCCAGAGCCCATAATGGCTTGTGGCTGCACACGGAAGTTTCTAGCATGAATAATCTTATGATCCCTTTGAGCCTGGGTGGCATTCCATAGGGTAATCACACGGGTCCTCCGAGATTCCCTTGGGCAAGCACTGGGTTCTCCAGGTGCCCGGGCAAACCACTGGGTACTCCAGGGTGCCCCAATCAATCCACCCAGATGTGTATTAAAGTAGCCACCTTAAGTTAACCATTAAATAACAATCTCACATCTGTCATGGATACTCTCAAACCCAATCCACGTCTACGAGCATAGCATGGCGACACAAGCATAACGTAGAAGTAACTCCCAAGGGTTGAATAAAAGGGCAATAGGTTCCTACCTCATCATCTACTTCCCAATTCCCACATGTTGTCAATCCTACTCATGCAATGTTTGAGGGGTTGAAACTAATGCATAAAAACTGGGTATGAAAGGGATATGATCAAAGTGTGAACTTGCCTTGTACAGTTGATGAAGATGGTTCACACTCATAACTCCTGATACTTCTACTCGTCACACTCCGGTCAATCTATCGTAAGCAAGCAATAGTAACCACACATAAGCAATCACTCAAAAGATCGGAAAGAACGAAGAATACGATTCGGAGAGCTTCAAAACCAAGCAAATAACTCTTGCAACATAAAACAATTTCTAACAGTACCAAAATTATATGAATTTGGCCTTATCAGAAAGTTTAGGTCAAGAGCTTCAATTAGCAAAAAGAATCAACTAAATCAGGGTTACGAAACTCAAGTTACGAACAAAAGAAGTTTGAATACAAGTCTGTTTGAAATCAAATTTTAAAACTTTCAAAAACATGTTTAAGTTCTTTTACTGGATAGAGGGGATCATAACGAAGAAGTAGGCGTTGGTTTCGTGTGATTTGGACCAACGGGTAAAAAGTAGTGACCGATTGAAGATCAGGGACTAGTCTGCGAATAAATTTTTCACAAACGGGTCCCTGGCCGAAAAAGAAAAGAAAAAGAAAAGCTCTACAGAAAGAACGTTCGCTGCCGAACGCTAACTGACGAAAACCGTTCGCCGCAAAGACTAAAGCAACGAACGTTCACTACTTAAGGGAAAACGGTTCGGAATAAAAAAAACTACCAGATCTAATCTACAACGTTGAAACTAGATCGGACGGTCGAGGCTTACCCCGGCGGTTGACGGCGCCGACGGGGAGGAAGACGGCGGCAGCGGCTTCGGCCTCGGACGGGGCCGGCTGCTCCAGGGTCGGCGGCGACGGGCGAAGGCACGGGGAGGCGCGGCGCGATGCGACGGTGACGGCGGCGGTGGCGGCAGCGGTCGGGGGCGACGGAGTGGAGCGGGGCGAATGCGTAGATCTCCGGCGGCGGCGGCTAACTCCGGCGATGGAGTGCGGCGACTAGGGAGGTGGAGAGAAAAGGGGGTCGGGGTCCCGGGGCCCGGCTTATAAAGGGGAGGGGTCGGCGGTGGCTTGGGTAAGGGGCAGGAGCAAGGCGGCGGGGTGCGGTGTCCGCGAAGGACACGCCGGCGGCGGCGATGCCGTGCGGCGGCGGGAGTCCTGCGGGAGCTCGGAGACGGGCACGAGCGCTCTGGGCTGGGCTGGCTTGGCCCGGTTGGCTGGGCCAGCCCAGTTCGGCGGAGGGAATTTTGTTTTAAAAAAACACACAATGAAAAATAAAATAAAGGCGAAATAAAATAAAATATACCCTAGGATATTTTATATCAAAATTTTCAGAAAAAGATTTCCTACAACCTGAATATTTTTGTCAAGTCAAATAAAATCGAGAAAAATTCAAATAATTCAAAGAGTGCTACTGCCCGACTAAAATCCACTAAAAATCATTTAAAAAATTTACCAAAATGATTTCAAATTTATTTATCTCCAATTTTCTGATGTAGGGAATCATGTTACCCTATTTTCCATATATTTTTATTTTGGAGAAAAATAATTTGAATAAAACCCAAATAACTCCAAATTGAAAATAATTTCAAAAGGACTTTGAATTCGAGCCCTTTGAAACTTCCAACTCATATTTCATATGTTTTTAAGAAGTCATTTTATCTTCTCTCATGAAAATCATTGAGTTGCTTAAAGTTTCTGAGTTGGAAAATATTTCCAAATGAATTCAAATATTTTCAAAAACCCTTTTCATTTATTTAAATGGAAGAAGTCATGTCATCTTCTCTCTAGGGTTTTGTATTTGAAAAGAATTTGAATTCACAGAGATCATAAAAGCAAAAATGAGAGTTTGGGAAAGTCCTTTTATTCCCTCTCATTTAACTTTCAAAAAGTTTCGAAATTCACTCAAGTCACACAAGCAACCACTCCACAATCAAACAATCAATCAAATCTATCTATTTATATAACATTCCAAAATTTAGAATTTTGGGATGTTACAAACCTACCACCCTTAAAATGAATCTCGTCCTCGAGATTCGGAGGGGCTAGCAAGAAGTAGGTTAGGTTTGGGGGTATTCTCAAAATCCATCGATCATCACAACGGGTCTGGGGTGCTACCACCCTTAGAAACATTGTTACGGTCCCATCAATACTCATGTCCTCCATCCTTATTCTTGACGGGGCCGGTCTTCTCAAAATTCTCGGGAAAATTCCTTCCCTGGGCTTTTCCGGTAGTGGCATAACCTTTATCGCAATTCTTTTCTCCTTTTTCTTGGTAAAGTTGTTCCGGGACTGGGTCTTCTTTGCTGACTGGTCTGGCGCCAATACTAAACAACTATCGATATCTCATGGTGGTCAACGATTTATGGTTTCTCCTGCAGGAAATAGGTCTGGGTTGATCCTCACCGTATAACCTACGGTTGGCACAGCTGCCTTGTACAAGGGAAAATTGCTATACCATTCTAAGGTTTAAATAAGGTTTAATATCGTCGTCTCTCTACTATAGGTAAGTCACTCAGATTTACCATCCCGTATAGCAAAGCGAATAATAAGAGTAAGTCGGTATGGTGATCAATCCATCCCACACCCAAATCATTATGTTGTATATGGTTTAGCGAATCTCGCATTCTAACACTCGGTCATCCTCACAAGCATTGCAGAATTTCTCTTGTCGACGAACCAAGTTCGGATAAATCCATGGATTCTGCAAGCCAAACAAACATCTATCGTTCCTTCCCAACCCTCAGGTTTTGCATAACTCCTATAAGATCGTCTGTCGATAAAATCGTAACTTCTTCCAGGGTTTTTCCTTCAGCAAGAATGTGCTTGCTTCTTGGCAGGTCCTGGGGCCTGTGGGTTATGGCCCATCTCATCACTGGTAAACCTTGAACTCATCATTGGGGAAACTGATCCTTAATCCAACATCCAACTTCCTAGTATTCTTAAATCCATCCAATTGTACTGTCTTCCTTCCTTCTATTGGCACCAAACTAGGACATGATTACTCAGACTCATCATGGAATTTCCATTGATCCATATTTCCAACATCATACCTCCTTTATATCCAATAGTAATTCATCTCTTCATCCTCTTGGGAGATCCCACATATCGAGATAAAACTCGTACTTATCTTGTCCAACGTTCACTCCGTGGAATATCAATTATCTTCTCCAGGGTTCAAGTGTTCTCATAGGGTACTACCACCCTTAAAATGCTCCAATTCCTCCATAGACCATATTTCTCATATCCTCGAAAATGGTCAAAATATTTCTTCATAGAGTAACAACTTATAAAATCCATATCGGTACCAACGATGCTAACTTTATTGATTCTCCAATTATTACAATCTCCTGAATTTCCATTACACGCCTCAACTCAACACTTCAATACAAAAGAGTTGTTCCTACTACTTCTACTACTACTACCATACTTCTCAAAGACACAACTAATTATCACAAGTCTCCTTCTCCTTGGGACAATCTCTGGCAAAGTGCCCTGCTTCATTACAACGAAAACATATTACTTCTGACATGTCTCGAGGTTTCCTTTTTGGGCAACTGTTGAAGTAGTGCCCTGACTCCTTGCACCTGAAACAGGTGATATGACTCAGGTCCTTCCTGGAATCCAATCTACGTCTCTTCCTGGACTTTTCCGTTCCAATCAGGGCTTCTATTTCCTGTGGGTCACACTCTACTTCCTCTGTCGGGAATTCTACTAGATCCCCGTTCATACAATTCTGGGAGATGTGTCCTTCTCCACATGAATAGCATGACTTGGTGCAGGGTTTAATTGGTGCTTCTTTGGGTGTGTCCTCCACCTCTTCCTTCATCACTAGTTCTTCTAGAATTTCTATGAGGGCTCCTTTCATTGCTTCTTTCTTCTGCTGGATGGTTCTTTGTACCATGGGGTAAATGTGACACTGAGCGGGTAGTGGGTAGTCCCTTCACATAAGAACAAGTAATCTGCCTAGTTGGGCATTCTTCAGCTGGGTGACTTCCTTCACAATGAGGGCATTCATCCTTGTGTTCTTTATGGTTGTGTCCTATTTCTCCACAAAGCTTGCATGCACAAGTTTTCTTCATATCCTTTCCATAAGGCTTCAATTTTTGGGACACAAACCGAAATTTTAGCTGAGTCAACTTAAATTCCTTCCAAGTGGTTACTCCTTGCCATCCCTTCATGGTTGGGTACATCCTCCACCAAGTAGCAGCACCTCTTTCAAAGCACTGAAGAGCATGCTGGGTCATATCCTTTCCAGTTATAGTGTTATTCTTCATATGATCTTCCATGTTCTGAATCCATCGGTCTGTCTCCAATTGACTCATCGGTCCAGAAAATACAAGCTCATCTCCATTCATCCTCTATTGGTTCTAAGGGCTCTGGGTGGGATAAGAGAGATAGAGAGGGATGCACACAATACAACCAAAAGTTTTGAAAAGACAGATTTTTATTGTGGCTGTCGAAAAAACATCAAACAAATGACAACTCACAATCGTCCCATCTACGTAGGTATATAACAGGGGTTTGGTCTTCTAAAGGTCAATAAATCTTCAAAGTCATCAAACTCTTCAAGTCTTGTTCATGTCTCCGATGGCTTCTTTCGATCATGCTTGTCTTTCACAAGTCCTTTTGCCAGATCCTCTCTGTTGACGCGAAGTCTCTCGTGGCGTCCTTTAATAACTGCGTTCCAAACTTCTGGATTTCAACATCCTTGGCATGAACCATAGTCCTACTGTCCTTCAGTTCCTGACGTATCTGCGGTATCTCGAGGTTTTTCTCCTCTAGCTTGGCTACTTTCAACTTCTGGGTCCTGAGTTCTTCACGAAACGCTTCCTTATAAAATACTGCTTCTTGTAGGTCCATCTTAACTTATTGATGTAACACTCCAGATCCTGGTGATACACCGGCTAAGGTTAAAACTTCATCTTGCTGATAGGTGCTCCATCAGCCTTCTACCATCCAATCCTTCCATGCATATGCATGCTTAACTCGGCACGGTGACAATAGCTTAAGCGGGCGATAACATCATGGATAGCCGTGTTTCTTCTCTTGTCATTTCCATGAGCTATTTCTCCATAGTTGATATCTCCTGCCGTAGGGTTTTCCTTGACAAAACTTTGTTTTCTAATGCTCCACGTTCCAGTCTTTCTCCGATACACCTTGATCTCGGGCATTGACGGCTTCCATAGTCTGCCAACTTCCATAAGGGTAGCCATTCCTAGGTCATACAAATCTGGGAATTCTTCAAAGCCTTCAAATTCTCCTAGTCTTCAGAGTCTTCAACCGTTGTAGTTTCCATTTACACGGTAAAATCTTCTTCATTCCAAAGTGGTCTTAGTTGTCCGATATCTTGTACTTCTTGAAGTGGTCTCATCCGTCGAATTTTCGAGTGGTCCAAAGGGAAAAGGGGTATGGTCTCACTTAAAGGGAATGTTTGAATAAGCTCAGAAGAGAAGAGAGGTAAAAGATCTTTTTGAAAAAGAAAGTTATAGAGAAAATCTTTCCTATGGGTTTGCCAGTTTCTAGGGGTCACGTCCTACAGTCAACATGTGCTCTGATACCATCTTGTAGCAACCCGACCTCAGACAATCAAGTCTCTGTGCATAAGTGTCATCCCTGGATCGGTATGCTGACACACACAGTACTCGAGGATTTATAACAGAGATAAATCACATGTATAAAGTAACATAAATACTATTACCTCAATCCAAATAGCGGAAGTAACAAGGTTGTGGATTCCCATCAACACCAACGGCAAAGTTGAGTGTAGAAATCATAACCCTAACGTATCACTTACTCGTCGTAAGATAATCCTGCAACATGAGACGTTGCAGCCACAAAGGGTCAGTACATTGAATGTACTGGCAAATTCACACCATAGGATAATGATGAATAATAGCTATCACTACATGCATATTTGGCTGGTGGAAAAGCTCTATGGTTATCAAGTTTTTGCGAAAAGCCAATTTTTCCCTACTACAAAGGAATATATTTTATTTAACTACAAGTTGGTTGATAAAATATTGAGAAGGTTCCTCCAGATCAATCCCAAAATAATAATCATTAACCCAATCAAGTTAATTAAATAAAGTGTTGAGATCAACATGATAATCCAAGAACTAGATACTCAAGATGTCCATAACCGGGACACGGCTAATCATGATTAGTTTGTACACTCTGCAGAGGTTTGCGCACTTTTCCGCACAAGACTCGATCTCCTCCGTTTGATTTCTTGCACTACATGGTGTTTGAGAAACGGATGATCGAGACACAGTCTTTCAGAAGCATTTACTCTCTACTCCGGGCACACCGTTACACCTACAATCCCCCTACATCTGCTAGTCCACCTCTTCAAGAGCTCACACAACTTACTCAACTATGCCAGAGCCCATAATGGCTTGTGGCTGCACACGGAAGTTTCTAGCATGAATAATCTTATGATCCCTTTGAGCCTGGGTGGCATTCCATAGGGTAATCACACGGGTCCTCCGGGATTCCCTTGGGCAAGCACTGGGTTCTCCAGGTGCCCGGGCAAACCACTGGGTACTCCAGGGTGCCCCAATCAATCCACCCAGATGTGTATTAAAGTAGCCACCTTAAGTTAACCATTAAATAACAATCTCACATTTGTCATGGATACTCTCAAACCCAATCCACGTCTACGAGCATAGCATGGCGATATAAGCATAACATAGAAGTAACTCCCAAGGGTTGAATAAAAGGGCAATAGGTTCCTACCTCATCATCTACTTCCCAATTCCCACATGTTGTCAATCCTACTCATGCAATGTTTGAGGGGTTGAAACTAATGCATAAAAACTGGGTATGAAAGGGATATGATGAAAGTGTGAACTTTCCTTGTACAGTTGATGAGGATGGTTCGCACTCATAACTCCTGATACTTCTACTCGTCACACTCCGGTCAATCTATCGTAAGCAAGCAATAGTAACCACACATAAGCAATCACTCAAAAGATCGGAAAGAACGAAGAATACGATTCGGAGAGCTTCAAAACCAAGCAAATAACTCTTGCAACATAAAACAGTTTCTAACAGTACCAAAATTATATGAATTTGGCCTTATCAGAAAGTTTAGGTCAAGAGCTTCAATTAGCAAAAAGAATCAACTAAATCGGGGTTACGAAACTCGAGTTACGAACAAAAGAAGTTTGAATACAAGTCTGTTTGAAATCAAATTTTAAAACTTTTAAAACATGTTGAAGTTCTTTTACTGGATAGAGGGGATCATAACAAAGAAGTAGGCGTTGGTTTCGTTGGATTTGGACTATCGGGTGAAAAGTAGTGACCGATTGAAGATCAGGGACTAGTCTGTGAATAAATTTTTCACAAACAGGTCCGTCGCCGAAAAATAAAAGAAAAGAAAAGCTCTACAGAAAGAACGTTCGCAGCCGAACGCTAACTGACGAAAACCGTTCGCTGCAAAGACTAAAGCAACGAACGTTTACTACTTAAGGAAAAACAGTTTGCAATAAAAAAACTAGCAGATCTAATATACAGCGTCGAAACTAGATCGGACGGTCGAGGCTTACCCCGGCGGGGAGGAATACGGCGGCGGCGGCTTCGGCCTCGGACGGGGCCGGCTGCTCCGGGATCGGCGGTGACGAGCGAAGGCACGGGGAGGCGCGGCGCGATGCGACGGTGACGGCGGTGGTGGCGGCAGCGGTCGGGGGTGACGGAGTGGAGCGGGGCGACGACATGGATCTCCGGCGGCGGCGGCTAACTCCGGCGACGGAGTGCGGCGGCTAGGGAGGAGGAGACAAAAGGGGGTCGGGGTCTCGGGGCCCGGCTTATAAAGGGGAGGGGCCGGCGGTGGCTTGGGTAAGGGGCAGGAGCAAGGCGGCGGGGTGCGGTGTCCGCGAAGGACACGCCGGCGGTGGCGGGAGTCCTGCGGGAGCTCGAAGACGGGCACGAGCGCTCTGGGCTGGGCTGGCTTGGCCCGGTTGGCTGGGCCAGCCCAGTTCGGCGGAGGGAATTTTGTTTTTTAAAAAAACACACAACGAAAAATAAAATAAAGGCGAAATAAAATAAAATATACCCTAGGATATTTTATATCAAAATTTTCAGAAAAATATTTCCTACAACCTGAACATTTTTGTCAAGTCAAATAAAATCGAGAAAAATTCAAATAATTCAAAGAGTGCTACTGCCCTACTAAAATCCAATAAAAATCATTTAAAAAAATACCAAAATGATTTCAAATTTATTTATCTCCAATTTTCTGATGTAGGGAATCATGTTACCCTATTTTCCATATATTTTTATTTTGGAGAAAAATAATTTGAATAAAACCCAAATAACTCCAAATTGAAAATAATTTCGAAAGGACTTTGAATTCGATCCTTTTTAAACTTCCAACTCATATTTCATATGTTTTGAAGAAGTCATTTTATCTTCTCTCATGAAAATCATTGAGTTGCTTAAAGTTTCTGAGTTGGAAAATATTTCCAAATGAATTCAAATATTTTCAAAAACCCTTTTCATTTATTTAAATGGAAGAAGTCATGTCATCTTCTCTCTAGGGTTTTGTATTTGAAAAGAATTTGAATTCACAGAGATCATAAAAGCAAAAATGAAAGTTTGGGAAAGTCCTTTTATTCCCTCTCATTTAACTTTCAAAAAGTTTCGAAATTCACTCAATTCACACAAGCAACTACACCACAATCAAACAATCAATCAAATCTATCTATTTATATAACATTCCAAAATTTAGAATTTTGGGATGTTACAGTGGAGCCTTGGACGAACCCATGGCCAAGTTGTTGAGTGTGGTGTGGTGGCCGTCTGTCGGCGATGGGGAACCAGATCCGAGGCGGCGAACGACGACGTGGCGGGAACAACTCCGGTGCGGTGGACGGTTGTGACAGTGGAGCGGCATCAGTGAGGCGCAAGACGGCGTGGTCGGAGTGGTTCTGGTACGGCGCACGTTGGCGTCGGCGTCGTGGAGGCAGCTCTGCCTCGGCTTCAGCTGCTAAGTCCTTGAGGGCGTTGCGGTTGCGGTTGCGTTGGACGACGACGTCGGGGTAACGCCTCCGGCGTGATGGAGGAGGGCGGCGGTGGATTGGGCGCTATGGGGTGGAGGACGGAGGAGGCTGGGGTTTCGCGGCTGGTGGAGAGGGCGTTTTGGCGCCCACAGAGTATGAATGGGAAAACGGAGGGAGGCGGGGAACTAAGGGGGAACAATGTTTCGGTTTGGGACGCGCTTGTTTGAAATTTGGGGAAAGTTAAAAACTTTGCCCCCATCTAAAATTTTGGACATATTGCGGGTTGGGGGTAGGACAGTAATCTCAGCTGTCCCAAATGTGGGCGGGATAGATTTCGGCCGAGCGCATGGGTGTTTAGGCGCCCACGGCGCATGAATGCTTCTCGGAGGCGGTTGAGACTGGCGTCTTGGTGAAGTTACAAACCTACCCCGGTTTAGACCTTTGGACATCGGGCTGATAGGCTACATGGGCCAGAGTCAGGATAGTAATTTCCTACCACCAAACATTAGTCTCGCGCGGTTTCGGGTGACCAGAGGCCTATTTGGCGCTTCGTTCCATATTTGGGAGCAGAAGCATTAACGTTTTCGGTTCTCTTGAATTGAACTTTCAGGATTTGTCAAACTTCACAAATCTTTACTCTTGAAAATCCTAAAGCTACGATTATTTTGGAATGGAGGGGGTACATTTGAATATACATTGTACACAAGTATATATTAAAAAATATGCAACTTACCTCAGTTCATGCATGGTTCCAGATATAATCTCCTTGGTTGCAAAAAAAAGTTAGACATGCGTATGAATATATATAGCATGTTCAAATGCACAACAAAGATTGATGCCCTCGTTTACATCTGATTTACAAAGGCCATTATCCCGGGTTCAAATAGATGAATGCACTTCCTATGAATTCGAATCTTCGAAACCCCCTTTATGTTGAATTCGACATGTATTCTATTTCGTAGCTAGCAATTTGGAATGTATCCATGCAAGTGACAAATGTATAAAGTGCTTCACACTAACATCATGGAGTGCAGTAATTAATGTTTATATATGAATTGCAAAAGCATCCATTGCCTGTATTTCAAACCGCTCTCACTCTATGGATCGATAATATGAAATAAACACATGCACATGTTAGAACTCAATAGAGTATGGGTGTCTGATAGACCGATTTTCGTCCATACGCAATTTGAAAAATTCATGATCTCATCCAAAAATAATAATGCCATTTATATTTTAATTTAATGCGTAGAACCGCCTTTTACACGTAGATGCACTATGCCTCGACCCGTTCTCACAAACGCGCTATATATCTCTCTATCTAACGCATAAGTGCACACACTTTATATGCATCGGCATTTCTCTTTCACACATGCTCACAATCTCTCTCGGGGTGTCGGGGTGTCTCACGCACATGCTCTCTCTGTATCTCTCTCTCTCTTTCTGACTACTATGTACCACTCTTTTCACTAATCTCAGTTGGAAAACACTATTTCTCTCACATGCATATATACACACACGCACGGTCTCTACTAGCCCTCTATACGCACATATATGTGCCTACGTGTCTCCCGCACACACATTATCTTTAGGCCTCTCTCGCACACATTGCCCCCCCGGACACACCTCTCTCTTAGTAGTTGGTAGATATGATCCCATCATATCATTCGGTAGGATATCCCTGACTGTAAGGCTGGATGGTAATGCGAGGCAAAGTTTTACCCTAGTTCAGACCCTTGCAGTTGAGGAAAAAGCCTACTCCTGCCTCCTGGTACTGTATATTAGTGATAGGGGTGTGTACAAAGTACACGTGAATACCAGGCATTGTGCGTGTGTGTATACTATCGACGAACTAGCTCCCAAGCTTCTATAACCTACTGGGGGCCTAGGGTTACAAATCATATATAGTCGGCTTATCACCAGTGGGGATAGAGTCCTCTGCGACTCTGGTAGCTAGCTTTGTGTTGTACGCCGAGTCCTCCACATGGGTCTTCGTATAACGCGTCTCGGTCCAACCTATGTGGCGCAGGATGGAACCGACCCATGAGTCCTCATGTTGACCCACCACAACTAGAAATGATGTGCCCACCACACCACACACGCAATCGACCACTAAGAAAATAATGCATATACAATAGTACAATGTTATACATGAAAGTTAACTGCATGGTGCATCCAAAAATATTTGTTCTGCATTGTGAATGTTTATATATTCTCCTAAAATATTAGTCACGGGAAAGAGAAACGAAGGGCATATCACTCCTTGTCTCCACCGGACAACCCCTCTTTCTACACCACTTTCACGTACGCACACAAACTATCTCTCGGCCCTCTAAAAGTACGCATGCCCACGACACATTCACACGTGACAGTCACTGTATTTCAAGATGAAGCACTATACGGTCACTGGACTTCATAATATGCTCATTACGGTCACCATATACATTCTCGTGGTGATCATACGGTATCTAGCTCACGATACGTCTCCGTATTTTCTTGATGACACTGACGGACTTTGCATTTGATGCGCGCTCCGTATTTTGTTGACGACACTTACGGTCATTGTATTTGAAGCGAAAGCACGATATGGTCACTGGACTTCAGAATAAGCTCATCACGGTCACCACATACATTTTGTCGTGCTAACCAACATGTGGTTGGATGGTTAGGAGGACAGTGGTTTCTTGAGCCCACCAGGGTTAAAGTCCCGGTGCTCGCATTTATCCTGGGTTAATTTCAGTATTTTCCGGCAATGTGCGTTCAGTGGGAGGAGACGTTCCACTCGACTACGAGGCACCTATGGTGACTTCATAAAATCTCAAGATCATATGCTGGCTCACTCTCTCGAAGGTGCTCATAGGGGTAGGGTCTGCGTGTGTGCGTTTATAGTGGTGAGTGCTTGCGCGTATATATGAGCCCTTGCGTCTGTACCGTGTTAAAAAATACATGTCATGATTATACGGTCACTGGCTCACCCGTACAACTCCGTACTTTGTTGATGACACAATCAATTGACCAGTCAAATGTTCCATGTGGCGCAACTAGTGTTGCACCATCGGGGCGCGTAACCATGGGGCCCACCTGTCAGCCCGTATATGAAAGAAAAAAAATGGTAGTTTGAGTCTATACTGTGTTAATAAAATACATTTTAGGGCGATCATACGGTCACTGGCTCACCATACAGCTCCGTAATTTGTTGATGACATGATCAATTGACTAGTCAAACGGTCCACATTCAGCAGCGCACATCACCATAGGGCCCACCCGTCAACGCGTATATGAAGGACAGAAATGGTAATAAATTATTGCTCGGTGGGTACTCGAAGTCGTGAGACCTCTGGTTGGCAGTCGCCAGCGGTGGTGGTGGGGGGGGTGTTGATTGGGCGGTGGGGTGGGGATCGCCGGAGAAAAAGCTCGGCGCAGGGGGCCTAGAGGGATGGCTGGTGCGGCAGCGGACCAGCGGTGGGGAGTGGTTTCGGGGTGGGCGGGGCGGCGTGGCGGCGCGGGCCGGCGGTTCGACCGGTGGTGGCTGGCGGCTCAGGGGGTGGAGTTTTATGATAAACTGTAGGCCCTTGATTTCATATCCAACGGCTGGAAAATATAATGACCAGAGATGAAAAAGTCAGTCGACTGACGTGTAGCCTCACCCCGCATGTACACATGCACGCAAGACACGCACGCATGCAGGCGTGCAACACTGACACGTACACATAACGAACGCACGCACGCATGCAGGCATGCAACACTGACACGTACACATGCACTCACGAACACATGCACGTACGCACACATGCATGCAACACTGAAACGTAACCTTGCACGCACACAACACTCGCACGCCTGCATGCACACAGCACACGACGCAAGACACACGCTCAACCTATACACGCATGCACCCTTTGTTAAGGACATGGATTGTTACGGGTATTAATCAATCTTATCCGTGATAAGCAGAACATTGATGTTTGCATCGGTCTTTATGAATCACAACGTATCGAACGGGCTATCAACATAGTAGGCTTATCTACATGAAAAAGATGACGTCACACTCAATGAACAATCATCGGTTTATTAAATGCCCGCTTCTGACTGCCCTGGCCCACCAAAGGTTCCTCTGCTGTGCGATGCCTGCGTTGGGTCACTGACATGCAGGCCATGTACCCAAAGAGCCCACACGTCAGTGGAAGAATGGCGCGGTGTCCTACGTCAGAGTCGAGGGCGCCACTCGCTGCACGCCCGGCTGAACACGCCTCCCTGCCGCATTCAAATGCCTCCATGAAACCCACCCGTGTGGAAGCCGAGAAACCCACTCTAGACACACGTCCATACATGACTGGGCCGACATTAAACGCAACGTGTCGGGTGGTAGGTGCGACATATGCCAACGGGTGGCTTATCATTGTGGGAGCCAGTAAGACATCGCCGGATCCTGGAAACGGGATGAGGCGAAGACATGCACGCCGGCGAATCTTACCCAGGTTCGGGGCTCTCCGTGGAGATAACACCCCTAGTCCTGCTCTGCGGGGTCTCCGCATGATCACTAGATCAAAACAAGTAGCTACAAATGCTCCTTGAGCTGTTGGGTTAGAGGGAGAAGAAGGGCAAGGCTAGCTCTCCTTTTCTCTCTATGTGGTCTGTGTAATTCTATGAGACCAACCCTTTGCATGGGTGTCCTGGGGGGTTTATATAGGCATACCCCCGGGGGTACAATGGTAATCCGACTGGGCGCGGGTCCCAGCCGTCAGTGTCTCTGCTCGCCGGCTTCTCCGTCGGCCATTGGGGCCCGCCGACTGGTGGGTCCCGCCGGCTGCCGGCCTCTTGGCCGACAGGCCGGCCCCACCGCTTGGGGGCCTGGTCGGCGGCTGGTTACTATTGCCTCGCCTCTGATGACGAGGGCTTTGTCGAGGTAAGCGTGGCTACAGTGCCACCGTCTTGCGGACTCTCACTGTAGCCTTACCTCATCTTGTCTCCTTAATGAGGCACGTGTTTCGAGGGAGGAAGGTAGCCAGCTATTGGGAGCCGGCTACACCCCTGGCCGAATAGGGGAGGCCGGGCCGCCTTCGAGCGTCTCTCTGGCTAAGGGGCCCGCCGCCCGCGGGCCGTACTGGCGCCTGTCGTGGGTGACATCGAGGTCAGCATGGATACAGTGCCGCGCCGGACGGGGGATGGCTGACCCGTACGGCGCCCTGTGGCCATGTTCCGGGATTCAGGGTGTAGTGGGCTATACCGCGGCCACGCCCCATCCTATCACCGTTATGTGGGTACAGTCTTAGTGGATGCAGTCTTGGCCAGCTTCTGGGAGTCGGCCTTCTACATGGCCGGCTTCTGGGAGTCGGTCCTCTTGGGGCCGGCTTCCTGGAGTCGGCTGTCTCGTAACTTTCTTGGGGGACGTCTTCTGAGGTTGGGTCGCCTTCTGGGAGTCGGCCCTGGGGATAGTCGGCTTCTGGGAGTCGGCCCTATGCTTTGCATGCTCGAAGGCTTGAATGGCCTGATAATTTTTCGTAGAGCCAGGGGGAGTCGGTTAGGCTACCCGTGGCCATTTACTCCGACAGTAGTCCCGAAGCTGATTGGGCTTCGAGGTTGAGTGGAGGTCGAGAAGCTCGGTCAGCTTCTTATCTTGACGAGCCGGCAGCTGGGAGCCGGCTTCGGTTGAGCGCGCCGTCTTGGCAAAATTTTTTAAAGTCGGGGGGCGGGAGTCTATTGGCGCGCGCACCTGGCTGCGGGCCGGCCGCTCGCCGCCTGTGAACCACGTGGCATCTCTTGGCTGAAAAAAGCCTGCCAGCCCACGCGTGCGACAAGACGTCGCTGCAGGTCGGGGGCCGACCACTCCCACGCCCAGGCCCAGGCGCGGATTCTCTGCGGCCCAAAACCGTCCGGACGTCTTCTTGCGGCGGTTTCGGCACGTCTTTAGTAGTAATCGTGGGATGTGGGGGAGTGGGTGCAGTTAATCCCACGTCCCACCCCATGCCTCGCCTCCTCGGCTTCGCCGCACGAGGCTATAAGTAGGGGGAGGAGGGGAAGCGGCAGACGCTCGCACGCTCCCCTCCTCTCCGCCATCTTCTTCCTCCTGCTCTCCCTCACAGTAGCGCCTCGCCGCCGCGCCGTCCTACCATCCTTTTCCTCGCCGCCGCGCTCATTCTCGCCCGGCCTCACGCCGCTATGCAGTACGGCGGGGACTGGGGCGGCTCCAACGTCCATGAGGACCACGTCGAGTTCCTCCGCAAGACGCGGCGGCTGCCTGGCGCGGATAAGGTGCGGGTCTGTCTCGCGCCTGAGAAGGAGATCACGCCGGAGCCGGAGGAAGGCGAGCGGGTCGTTTTCCGCTCGCATTTCTTGCGCGGCATTGGCTTGCCAGCGAGCGCTTTCTTCTGCTCTTTTCTTGAATTCTAGCAATTCCAGCCGCACCACCTCACCCCGAACACGGTGGTGCTGCTGTCCGCCTTCGTCACCTTGTGCGAAGGCTATCTCGGCGTTCTCCCCACCCTCGAGCTCTGGGGGGAGTTCTTTCAGTCCAAGCTGGGCACGCGTATGCAGGGCGTGCCGGCTCAGAGTGGCGCCTTCATCGCGATGCGGAGGGTGGCAGCCGACAACCCTTTCCCCGTCATCACACTGATCCAGTCAGTGAAGCTCTGGCAGAAGTCATACTTCTACGTGAAGAACGTCGCCCCGCAGGGTGACTACGTCAATTTGCCGGCTTACGTAGCCGGCCCGCCGGCGGGCAGGCGGCCCCAGTGGTCCTATCGGGCCGTGACGCTGACGCCGGCTGGAGCCGTGGCTGTCGCCCGACTGTGGGTGATGATCCAGTCGGAGGGCCTGACTGGGCCTGACTTGCTTGCCACTTTCGTCACGCGCTGGGTGCTTCCGCTTCAGAGCCGCCCTCACCTGATCTGTCAGATGAGCGGCCAGCTCGATCCGAGTCGGATGTGCACCAAGGACATGCCGCACGACGAGGTGGCCCATATGGTGAATTACCTTGCGAACTGCAAGCTCTCCGTAGAGTGGCAGTTTGGCAAGGAGCCATATTCCCGAGCACATCCGCCGCCCATGGTATGTTCTCTTGTTCCCTTTCTTCTCTTAGTTTTGTCGCCGAGTTCCTTTTGGCCGACTCTGACTAGTCGGCACGTCTCGACAGAGCCCTCTCCTTTGGCCTGCAGGCGGGTCGGGGGCGGAGCGCCGATTCCTCCCCGACCGGACGGAGCACGACCTGGAGGACCCTGACTTGGGGGCAGCCGCCATGGACGACAACACCGAGGCGGGTGGCGGCCAAGCCGGCGGCGAGGCAGGCGGCTCCAGGCTTGGAGTCAGCTTCGACGACTGGCCGGACGACGATGAGGCAGAAGTCGTCCCATGCCGCCAGCCGGCGTCTGACCACAGCGCGGGTTCCTCCGCCGCGCCGCCTGCTCGGGGCGGCAGGCAGAAGCGTCGTGCCGCGTCGGGCTTATTCGGCAGTCGACCGAAGAAGCCCAAGGGCGGGGCAGCGGCGACCAGGCAGGAAGAGGCGGCCGCGAAGGCGTCCCGCTTCCGCAAGGCGGTGAAGCAGCCGCAGACGGTGTCGCCGTAAGTGTATACTCCTTCATGTATTCTTTCTTCTTTTCTCTGGTAGTTCCTAAATCCTTGTCCTTTCTCAAAAAATCAGGGCTCCGCTGTCGCTCGAGCGGGTTGCTGCCGCCTCCGTCGTCGGATCGCCGGGAGGATCCGGGAGCACCACTCGCCGCATGGACCCCCGTGCCGAGCTTCAGGCGGCGACGGAGCGGAACGCGCGGGAGGAGCGGGAGGCGGAGGAGTTGAGGGTGGCCGCCGCCAAGGCGGCGCAGGAGGAGGAGGCGGCGAAGGCACGCGCCGACGCAGCGGCCAAGGCCCAAGCGGAGGCTGCGGCCGCGGCGATGGCGGAGGGGGCCTTGCTAGTCACCCCTCTACGTGTCGCGGCGCCTGAGGCCCCAGAACCCCCTCCAGAAGAAGCCGGCGGTGACCAGCCGGGATTGGAGAGGGAGGACGACATCGTCGTCCCGGAGAGGGAGGCAGCACCGGCCCCGCCGACTGGGGTGACCCAAGGCCGCTGGCCTAACTTACCGCGTGTGCAATCAGCCGGGGGCTAGCCGGCCGCGAGGACTGATCTGGTGGTCTAGACGCCGTCGCGCCAGCGCGCGGGGAAGGCTGCAGCGGAGCCGCAGAAGGCAGCCCAGGACATGTAGGCGGCCAGCGCCAGCTCGGGGTGGACGCCAGGTGGAGGGACAGCAGTGATGAACGTGGCCGCGCAGGACGTCCGGAACCGGCTTCAAGCCCAGGCTGCGGCGCTAAGGAAATATAATGACGAGTTCCTTGCGACGCGGGCAGCCATCCGGGTTAGTCTTCTTGTCTTTGCTTTTTTGATCTTGATTTCTTCCGTGGGGCGCGTCAGCACACCCACTGGGTGTAGTCCCCGAGTTCCGAGTCGGCTGCTGAGCAGGCGGCTTGGAACTTTCTAGCGGGCCTTGTTTTGCTATTCTTGTTCTCATTTGCTCCTCTGCATGGCTTGCAGGACTAGCACAACCTCCGCGCGGCTGCCTTCAATTCCCAGGCTCGGGAGCTGACCCAGAAGACTACTGACCTGTTTGAGAGCCGGGGTAAGTGCTTCGTCTTTTATCTCACGTGGGGGCGCGTCAGCGCACCCACTGGGTGTAGTCCCCGAGATTCGGGCCGACTGCTGAGCAGTCGGGTCGGATCTTCCTTGATGACTTTTTCTTTATTGCTTCTTTCTTTTCTGCCGTCCCTACAGCGGCCAACGCCAGTCTAAGGGAGCAGCTGGGAGGGACTCAGGCCGCCCTTCGTGCTAAGGAGGCCGAGTTTGGCGCCTTGGCACGGGAGCGTGACCGCCTGGCCAATAGGTTGGCCGTCCAGGAGGAGAGCCACAAGGCGGCCCTGAAGGCGGTGCGGGACAGCGAGGCCGCCCTCCAAGCCGAGTACGAGACAGAGGCGGCCAGCTGGGCCGAAGCGAGGCAGACGCTGATCAACGGCTATGGCCAGATCGAAGACTTGGTTGATGGTAGGCCGCCTTCCTCTTCGTCCTTTCTTGCCGCTTGCCTTTTTAGCTCGTTTTCTGACTTGGTGTTCTTCTCTTCTTTCTCTTTCTTCCTTGCGCAGAGTACTTTCCTGGCTACTCTACCGCCGCCAACCAGGTCGTCGAGGCCCACCGCGAGGCACAAAGGCAGGCTGGCGCCGAAATCGCACCAAACGATCGCCGGTCGCTGGAGGAGCAGCTCTTGGCGATCCAGGCCCGCCTCCAGCTGGCTCATCGCCTGCTCCGCCGGCTTCAGCGTGTTGGGGCGCAGGTGTTGGCCGCTCTCTGGCCTGGTGAAGTGATTCCCCGCACCCCCAGTCGGACTGCCGACTGGCTGGAGGTGGCGGTCGGCCGCTTCGAGGCCTGGAAGGCTTCGGTGGCTCGGTCCGGCGCCAGGCGGGCGCTGGAGTTCGCCAAGGCCTGGTATCCCGAGCTGAGTCTGGACCAGCTGGCCACCTGGCAGCAGGAGGCCGACACGGAGCTGGAGCCGGCGCGGCCGGCTATCATCCAGCGGGCTTCGGCGATCGCCGACTACACCGACACCTCTGCCTTCGCTCCTGAGGTGGATGACAACGGTGTTGCCTAGCCGGAGGAGTGGTTCGGGCTGAACCCGGTAGACGGTGAAGACTCGGCGGAGGAGATCGACTCCAGCGATGAGGGCGAGGAGGAGGAGGAGGAGGGTGAAGACGCCGGGCCAGATGGTGGAGCGGCCGGTCAGCCTCAGCTTGACCGTGCCTCCAGCAACAAGGCACGCGCGGGTGCACCGCCTGCAGCCGGCGATGATCAAGCCGAGACCCGCCAGCCGGCCACTCCTCCAGCCAGTGGCGCCGTCTCCACCGACCAACCCGGCTCCCACACCGCGCCCTTAGCCTAGTCTGCTGCCTCTATTTTCCTGTTTTACCACTCTTGGAACAATGTTTTGTTAGGTTTGCACAATTCCACCCACTGGGGGTGTATTCGAACTATGTTGATTGCCGGCCTGTTGGGGCCTTATGTGTAAATATGAATATGCATGCGTTTGGCTTTGCCTTGTTCTTTGCTTTTCATCCTTCTGCTGTTTCCTTTGCCGCCCTCCCTTGGTTGCCGCCTCCCCAGTCGGACAGTTGCTCTGCAATCTGTGGCTGGAGAAGTGCTTGGCCAGTTGGGAGGGCAAGTACTCTAGCTTGGTTGGATTATAGCGAAGTGATTGGGAGGCCGGCCAGCCGGCTGTTTTGACAGCCGGCAAGCGTGGTTGGAGGCCGTCTTTTCATTATACAAGTTCGTTAGTCCTTAGCCGTTTTTCGTGTGGGCATCCTTTCTGCCTTTGGCTCTTGCTAGTCGGACAGTCGGTTCTTCGAGCTGCGACCTTCAACAAGAGAGGGCTCGGGAGCCGGCACACTACTTGTGTGACTTCAGGTGGAACTTTAATATAACTTAAGGCGGCCAGTCCCCGGGCCGACTAGTCGACCTCGGTGCCAGACAGAAAATCAAATGTAATAATACATTCATGAATATGACACTCGTCATTCATAGATAAAGGAAGGCAGTCGCCGAGTGCTCCTCGGGGGGCCCGTTGTTTCGTACTTAATACAAAAAAGGGGAGCATGATACATACTGCTTTCAACTGTAAAATCTTCTCAGGAGGTTCGCGTTCCATGGTCGCTCTGACTCCTTGCCGGAATCATCCCTCTTGCGTGCTCTTGGTTTTTGTGCGTCGATCAGGTAGTAGGAGTCGTTGCCTAGTGCCTTGCTGATGACGAAAGGGCCTTCCCAAGGGGCCGAGAGCTTGTGCTGGCCGGCCGTTCGCTGGATCAGCCGAAGCACAAGGTCGCCCTCTTGGAAAGATCTTGGCTTGAGCATGCGGTTGTGGTAACGGCGCAAACCCTGCTGGTAGATGGCGGACCGGCTGAGTGCTAACAGCCGGCCTTCTTCCAGCAGGTCGACGCCGTCTTCTCGCGCTTCCTTGGCCTCCGCCTCCGTGTACATGGTGACCCAAGGCGAGTCGAACTCGATGTCGGTTGGGATGACAGCCTTGGCACCATATACAAGGAAGAACAGAGTGAAGCCGGTTGATTTGTTAGGGGTAGTGCGCAGACTCCAGAGGACAGCCGGCAGCTCATCGAGCCAGCAGCCGGCCGATCGCTCGAGTGGTACGACCAGTCGGGGCTTGATGCCGGAGAGGATGAGTCCATTTGCTCGCTCGACCTGGCCGTTTGACTGCGGGTGGGCAACGAACGCTAAGTCCAGTCGGATACCCTGCGTCGCGCAGAAACGTGCCAGTGCTCCTTTCGCAAAGTTTGTGCCGTTGTTGGTGATGATGCTGTGCGGCATGCTGTACCGAGTAGTGATGTCGGCAATGAACGTCACGGCAGTGGGCCCGTTCAGCTTCTTGATCGGCTTTGCTTCGATCCACTTGGTAAATTTGTCCACGGCGACAAGCAGATGTGTCAGGCTGCCGCAGGCTGTCTTGAATGGGCCCACCATCTCCAGCCCCCAGACGGCAAAGGGCCAGGTGAGGGGGATGGTCTTGAGTGCAGAAGCCGGCAAGTGTTGCTTGGAACTGAAGACTTGGCATCCTTTGCAGCTTTTGACTATCTCTTTGGCATCTTCCAAAGCAGTCGGCCAAAAGAAACCGTGGCGGAAAGCTTTGGCCACAAGTGATCTTGAGGCTGCGTGGTGGCCGCATTCGCCTTGATGGATATCCTTGAGGATTGCCACACCTTTCTCTGGCTCGGCGCAGCGCTGGAAGACTCCAGTGACACTGCGCTTGACAAGTTCTCTGTTTATTATTGCATATGCTCCGGCTTGACGTTGCACTAGTCTTGCCGAGATCTCATAAGTCGGCACCTCTCTATTGACTAGGAAGTTGAGGATGGGCTGGGCCCATGATGGAGCTGTGACTTCTTCTACTATCAGTACGGCCACCGTGACTCGGGTGGGCGGGTTGGGTGGTGGAGAGTTGGAGTCGGCCACTGCTTCTTGTGTCGCTGCAGTCCTCGGCCCGACTGCTGCAGTCCCCAGGCCGGGCTCTGAAGTCCCCGAGCCGGGTGCGACTACGGCAGTCCCCGGGCCGGTTGTCGAAGTCCCCGCGCCGCCTGATGGGTTCCTCCAGTCGGATCCGGCTGCATCGATGGCAGGCGGTACGAAGATAGAGTCCGACTTTGGAGACGGCTTGATGGACGGTTTGAGGAGGCGCTGGAGAGAGATACCGGTCGGTATAGCCTGTCGGGTGGAGCCGATCCGCGTCAGGGCATCTGCTCGGTCGTTGTCGGCCCGTGGCACGTGAAGGAACTCGCACCTTTCGAAGTACCCGCTGATCTGCTGGACGAGGAATCGATAGCTCGCCATGTTTGCATCCTTGGCGTCCCAGTCGCCAGATGACTGCTGGACCACCAAGTCTGAGTCGCCATAACACAGGATCCGGCGTATGCCGAGCTCTTTGGCTAGCCGGAGCCCGTGTATGAGCGCCTCGTACTTGGCCACGTTGTTGGAGGTGGCGAAGTGGATTTACAGCGTGTATCTGAGTTTGTCGCCTTTGGGAGAGGTGAGGATGATGCCGGCTCCCAAGCCGGTGCGCATCTTGGACCCGTCGAAGTGCATCCGCCAATGGGTAGAGTTGGGAGCCGGCGGTAGGTACTGGGTCTCGGCCCAGTCGACGAGGAAGTCGGCCAATGCTTGGGACTTGATGGCGGTGCGGGGCTGGTAGAAGATTGTGTATGGTGCCAGCGCAATGGCCCATTTAGCCACCCGGCCGGATGCATCCCGGCTGCCTATGATCTCGGCAAGCGGGGCGGTGCACACGACCGTGATGGGATGCTCTTGAAAGTAGGGCTTCAGCTTCTTGGCGGCAAAGTACACTCCATAGCACATCTTCTGGTAGTGCGGGTAGTTTTGCTTTGAGCTGGATAGTACTTCGCTTAGATAATATACCGGCCTCTGCACTAGCTGGGTCGGCCTTCTTCCGGGCGCTGGACCACGACAACTATGCTGACCACTCGGCTAGTCGCGGCAATGTAAAGGAGCATGGGCTCCTTCTCAGTCGGCGCCGTCAGGACAAGTGGAGTAGTCAGCATCTTCTTCAACTCATGGAAGGCTTGGTCCGCTTGGTCATTCCACTCCAAATGAGTGGATTTCTTCATGAGTCGGTACAGGGGGAGAGCCTTCTCTCCTAGCTTGGTGGGAATCTCCATTCTCTCAATGGCCTTGATCTTCACAGGGTTGCACTCAATGCCGCGTTCGGAGACCAGAAAGCCTAGAAGCTGGCCGGCTGGTACTCCGAACACGCATTTCTCGGGGTTGAGCTTGATCTGGAATCGGCGCAAGTTGGCAAATGTTTCTTTGAGGTCCTCCAGCAGGGTGCCGCGCTTCTCTGTCTTCACAACAATATCGTCTACGTAGACGTGGGCATTTCTGCCGAGTTGCTTGAGGAGGCATTTCTGCATGCAACGCTGAAAAGTGGCACCGGCATTCCTCAAGCCGAATGTCATAGTCACGTAACAGAAAGCTCCGAATGGTGTGATGAAGGCAGTCTTCAGGCGGTCTGCTGGGTCCAACTTGATCTGGTGGTATCCTGAGTAGGCATCCAAAAAACTCAACAGCTCGCATCCGGCCGTGGAGTCTATCACTTGATCATTCCGTGGTAAAGCAAACGGATCTTTGGGGCAGGCCTTGTTGAGGCTGGTGTAGTCTATACACATACGCCATTTGTTGTTCTTCTTCAACACCAAGACTGGGTTGGCAAGCCACTCTGGGAAAAATACTTCCATAATAAAGCCGGCGGCGAGGAGCCGGGCTATCTCTTCTCCTACGATTCTTCGCTTCTCTTCTGACAGTCTGCGAAGGGGCTGCTTGACCGGCTTCGCATCGGCTCGGACGTGCAATTTTTGCTCGGCAAAATCCTTCGGAACACCCGTCATGTCCTTTGGGGACCATGCAAAGATGTCTCGATTCTCATGGAGGAAGTCGACGAGCTCGCCTTCCTATTTACTGTCCAGGTTTGCACCAATGACTGCAAACCTTTCCGGGTTCTCCGGGTCCAGAGGTATCTTCTTCGTCTCCTTGGCCGGCTGGAAGGAGCCCTGCGCATCATGATCCTTGGGGTTGGGGGACAAGGCCGGCTGCTTGCCGGCCAGGGCCACAACTCGCTCCAGCATCTTTTTCTCTTCTGCCACTACGAGGGACTCGGCCAGCCGACTGCTGGCTGCGGCGCACTCGATGGACTTCTTGTAGTCGCCGGCTATAGTGATGATCCCCTTTGAGCTCGGCATCTTCATCTTCAGGTAGGCGTAGTGAGGCACACCCATGAACTTGGCCAGAGCAGGTCGGCCAAGCAAGGCGTGGTAAGGGCTCTCCAGATCTACTACCTCGAACCAGATTGCTTCTCAGCGAAAGTGATCCTTGTCTTCGAAGAGAACATCCATCTTGATCTTGCCGATCGGGGAACAGGACAGATGGGTACGATGCCATGGAACACGGTCCGGCTTGGCATGAGCTGCTTTGCCTTGATGTTCAGCTTCTCCATGGTATCGCGGTACAGTATATCGATACTGCTCCCGACATCAATAAGAACGCGGGAGAATCGGGCAGCTTGCCTCTCCGTTGCGAGGGTGACATCCAATACTAACGTGTAGGAGCCAGGGGACGGCATCACCTCTGGGTGGTCGGCCCGGCTCCAGTTGATAGGCTTCTCGGACCAGTGCATGAACTTGGGGTTGCTGGAGGCGACTGCGTTGACCTCTTGATGCTGTCGGCGCCGGCTGCGCTTGTCTTCAACCTGGCTCGTGGAGACGACGTAGGCGGCGTGCTCTTCAGGGAACTCATCTTGAATGGCTCCGATTGCTGGTCGAGCAGCCGGCTGCTGGGGGGCTGGAGGCGGTGGGCCGGGAAGCGGAGGCAGCATCAGCCCCTCGCCCTTAGAGATCCGTGTGAGCCAGTGGCACTTTCGGGTCGTGTGGTTGGACGGCTTCGCGCCGCTGTGGAACTTGCAGGGGGCATCGAGAGTCTGCTCGTAGGAGAAGGCCGGCTGCCAAGCCGGCCTGCCGCCCTTCTTCTTGGGAGCGGGCCATTCTTTGGGCTGCTCATCTTCAACTGTGGCCACATGCCGACTGGTGGAAGGCGGCATAGGGGCCTTGCGCTTGTGGTCATTCTGGTAGGGGCGCCGATTGGGGTTGCCAGCCGGCGTCTTGGGAGCCGGAGCGAGCACCTTCCCAGAGGCGTCCACTCGGAGCTCGGTCTTCATCGAGGAGTCGGCCGTGGCGTACTTGTCCGCGATGATCAGCAGCTCGTCGAGGGTAACAGCTGGTCGCAGAGGAGTCGGTGCTTGAGGAGGGTGCCCTCTCGGCACCCGGCGGTGAAGTACTCGATGGCCTGAACCTCGTGCGCCCCCTCGCAGGAGTTGCGGAGCTCGGCCCACCGCGTGAGGTAGTCGCGGGTCGACTCGTTGGGCCCTTGGACGCATAGGGAGAGCTGGCGAGGCTTGGGAGGCCACTTGTACGTGCTGGTGAAGTTGCGGACGAAGACTTCCGTGAAGTCCAGCCAGCTGTTGACGCTCTAGGGCTTGAGGCTGTTGAGCCAGGTGCGTGCCGTGCCTTGCAGCATGAGAGGGACGTACTTCACGGCTACACGTCTGTTGCCGTTCGCTATGCTGACAGTAGTAGAGTAGTCGATGAGCCAATCTTCTGGCTTCACAGAGCCGTTGTACTTGGGCGTGTCTCTGGGGAGCGAGAACCCTTTGGGGAAGGGCTCGTCGTGGATGCGGGGGCCAAAGCATGGCGGGCCGACATCGTCTTCTTCTTCTAGCGCCAGGGATCGAGCTAGGCGGTCGATCCGGTGGCGGGCGTCGTTCTCGCCGACTCCTTCACGGTGGCCTAGTCGGCCACCAAGAGTCGGATGCGTGACAGGCGGCGGGGTGGGATATCTCTCCCTTCGAGTTGGGGGAGGAGGCGGATTTCCTTGGCGCTCCACTACTCGAGGGCGGCCTTCCGCGTCGCGCTCGATGGTGATCCGAGTCCGGCTGCGGCTAGCTGCCGGCTCCTTGTCTTTCCCCGCGCGGGCGCCGCTCGCAGTCGGCGACCGGGATGTAGCGGCGTGCTCTCGGCACGGGGGAGGACTCTCAGCGCGGGCGCCGGCTTTGTGCCGTTCTGTGGCCGCGTCGATCAGCTGCTGGATTCGCCTTGTCATGTAGGGGAGCTCATCAGCTCCCAGCCCATTTAGCTCCTCAGCGGCCGCCTGAGCGGCTCGCAGATTCTCGAGCGGGGTGGCGTAGACGGGGCGGTCCGCCCCCAGCATGCTGGCGATGGCCGCGCCGCGCTTCTGGACGAGGCCGGCTCGGCTCGGCCCGCCATGAGGCGGCATGCCAAAGGCGGCGTGGTCGACTTCGCGCTGGTGAGCCTCGGTGAGGCGTCTCATGGAGGCTATCTTCTGGCCTTCCGCGATGAGGGCGAGGCGGCGTGCCTCCAGGGTCTCGACGTCGGCGTCAGCCGGGATGGGGACGGATAAGTCATGCATCGCCGCTTGCAGGGCGTCGTGGGCGTTCTCGCCCGAGTTGGCGACGTGGCTGATGCACAGCACCTCCGTGACAGCGCTACTGCCGCTGTCAGCTCGGGGGAGAGGGTCGTCGAGTACTACCACATGGGAGGGGTAGGCGTCGAGCGATGCCGTGTCCGAGTCGACAAGCATCGGGTCGGTGGAGCCGACCGACTCCAAGTCTGCAGTAGGCTCGCTGGAGACGTGAAGTTGGTCGAGGAGGCTGACGAGGCGGCTCTCGGGGTAGTCCGTGCCTGCGTCGGACGCGGGCTCGCCGGAGATGCGAGTCTCGCCGAGTAGATCGGCGAGGCAGCTCGCTGCGCAGGCGTCGTCGACGCCTTGCAGCGCATCGGGGCAAACGCCGTCGGGCGCAGGAGGCTGGCTGCGCTCGCGGGGGAGAAAAAGGGTTCCCGTCCAGAACAGGTCTCCGGACGACGGTGCACCTGGCCCCACGGTGGGCGCCAAATGTCGGGTGGTAGGTGCGACATATGCCAACGGGTGCCTTATCATTGTGGGAGCCAGTAAGACGTCGCCGGTGCCTGGAAACGGGATGAGGTGAAGACATGCACGCCGGCGAATCTTACCCAGGTTCGGTGCTCTCCGTGGAGATAACACCCCTAGTCCTGCTCTGCGGGGTCTCCGCATGATCACTAGATCAAAACAAGTAGCTACAAATGCTCCTTGAGCTGTTGGGTTAGAGGGAGAAGAAGGGCAAGGCTAGCTCTCCTTTTCTCTCTATGTGGTCTGTGTAATTCTATGAGACCAACCCTTTGCATGGGTGTCCCGGGGGGTTTATATAGGCATAACCCCCGGGGGTACAATGGTAATCCGACTGGGCGCGGGTCCCAGCCGTCAGTGTCTGTGCTCGCCGGCTTCTTCGCCGGCCATTGGGGCCCGCCGACTGGTGGGTCCCGCCGGCTGCCGGCCTCTTGGCCGACAGGCCGGCCCCACCGCTTGGTGGCCTGGTCGGCGGCTGGTTACTGTTGCCTCGCCTCTGATGACGAGGGCTTTGTCGAGGTAAGCGTGGCTACAGTGGCGCCGTCTTGCGGACTCTCACTGTAGCCTTACCTCGTCTTGTCTCCTTAATGAGGCACGTGTTTCGAGGGAGGGAGGTAGCCAGCTATTGGGAGCCGGCTACACCCCTGGCCGACTAGGGGAGGCCGGGCCGCCTTCGAGCGTCTCTCTGGCTAAGGGGCCCGCCGCCCGCGGGCCATACTGGCGCCTGTCTTGGGTGACATCGAGGTCAGCATGGCTACAGTGCCGCGCCGGACGGGGGATGGCTGACCCGTACGGCGCCCTGTGGCCATGCCTGTTCCGGGATTCAGGGTGTAGTGGGCTGTACCGCAGCCACGCCCCATCCTATCACTGTTAAGTGGGTACAGTCTTAGTGGGTGCAGTCTTGGCCAGCTTCTGGGAGTCGACCTTCTGCATGGCCGGCTTCTGGGAGTCGGTCCTCTTGGGGCCGGCTTCCTGGAGTCGGCTGTCTCGTAACTTTCTTGGGGGAGGTCTTCTGAGGCTGGGTCGCCTTCTGGGAGTCGGCCCTGGGGATAGTCGGCTTCTGGGAGTCGGCCCTATGCTTTGCATGCTCGAAGGCTTGAATGGCCTGATAATTTTTCGAAGAGCCAGGGGGAGTCGGTTAGGCTACCACTACAGGAAACAGCTACTTTGCCGTCTGCCATGGCGGACGGCAAAGGCTCGAAAGGCGGACGGCAAAGACCTTTGCCGTCAGCCGCGGACGGCAAAAGGCTCCGGCAAAGAAGGCTACGGTAAACAGCTGATTTGCCGTCTGCTTCCTGGCGGCGGACGGCAAAGGCTCTTTGCCGTCTGCG
>NC_057802.1:154861696-154868940 GCF_018294505.1 Triticum aestivum
TGCCACTGATGGCAAAGTGCAGGTTCTTTGCCGTCTGCCACGGACGGCAAAGTCTTTGCCGTCTGCCACTGTAGGCAAACTGACCAAATGGGTCAGCTCCCAGGAAGCACAGTTGGCTGCCACGTGGCTTCTTTGCCGTCCGCGGCAGACGGCAAAGAGCTCTTTGCCGTCGGTGGCAGACGGCAAAGAGCCTGCATATTGTCTGTTTTTTCTGTTTTTTATTAAATCTCACAATTTGCAGCACATATCACATATATAAGTTTCATATCCAGCACATATCCAACACATATCTAGCACATAAGTTTCATATCACATATCAGATCAGTTTCATCCATACACATTGTTCATACATAATGAAGTTCCATCCATACACATTGTTCCATCCATATATATATTACAATGCAAAGTGTCATGAAGATAGCAAGCTAGATACAATGCAAAGTTTCATCAAAGGAAAAGCAAGCACTCCATCATAGCAAGCTAGCTTCCATCAAGTGAATGAAATCTGCAAAATGGTAAATAAGAAAGTTAGAAATAGGTGACTAGAACAAGAAGAAGACAAGAACAAGAAGAAGACTAGAATAAGAAGTATATGTCATTTATGAGCTAACTTAGGTGAAATGGATCATATATGAGCTAACTAAGTTGAAATGGGTTGTTTATGAGCTAACTTAGTTGAAATGGATCATTTATGAGCTAACTTAGTTGAAATGGGTCGTTTATGAGCTAACTAAGGTGAAGGGCATCGTTTTTGAGCTAAGTAAGGTGAAATGGGTCATTTTGGAGCTAACCTAGTTGAAATGGATCGTTTTTGAGCTAACTTAGTTGAAATGGATCGTTTTTGAGGTAACTAAGGTGAAATGGATCGTTTTTTAGCTCACTTAGGTCAAATGGATCATTTTTGAGCTAACTTAGTTGAAATGGATCGTTTTTGAGCTAACTTTGTTGAAATGGATCATTTTTGAGCTAATTTAGTTGAAATGGATCGTTTTTGAGCTAACTTAGGTGAAATGGATCATTTATGAGCTAATTTAGTTGAAATGGATCTTTTTGAGCTAACTTAGGTGAAATGGATCATTTAAGAGCTAATTTAGGTGAAATGGATCGTTTTTTAGCTCACTTAGGTCAAATGGATCGTTTATGAGCTAAATTAGTTGAAATGGATCGTTTATGAGATAACCTAGGTAAGATGGGTCATTTTGGAGTTAACCTAGGTGAAATGGGCCATTTTAAAGCTAACGTAGGTAAAATGGATCATTTAGGAGCTAATGTAGGTAAAATGGGTCATTTTTGAGCTAACTTGGATGAACTACATCATTTATAAGCTAACCTAGGTAAAATGGGTCATTTTGGAGGAAAATAAGCTAACTCTAGGTCATTATGGTAAGCATATTGGAGGAAATAAAGCTAAGTCTAGGTCTTTATGCATTTGTTAAGCAAAACACTAGAGAAACTTACCGTGATCAGGGAGGTGTAGGAGCGGGGTGGCTAGTGCCGCTACCTGGAGAAGGATCGTGCGATGCGTTTCTGGAGTTAAGCTGCACCAAAGATCATTTCCAATGTCTCGTTAGCATTACGACACTCAAATGTTAAGACTACCAAGTAATGTCCATTCAAACTAAACTCACCGTGCTCCTAGGAGCAATCACTGGCATCGGCGGAGCGGGCTGACCGGACTTCTCGCACACAGACTGCACATTTGGTTTTCAGAACAGAGTCATACTAGTTAGTAATGAGACTCAAATGTTAAGACTAGCAAGTAATCTGCAGAAGAAACTTACCACAAGGAGCTCGTACATGGCCCTTGCCTGCATGTCATTCCGTGCCCTCTCCTCCTCCATCATCTTCCTCGTCCTCTCCTCCATCTCCCGCTGCCTCTCCGCCGCCTCCGCCAGAAGTTTCTCCGTTCTATCTCTCTCAGTCTGTATAGCAGCCTGCAACACCACTCACATGACCATTTGTAATCATTGATGGAAGCGCACACAATGTAATGGAGAAAGATAACTGAGTACGTATCACTAACCTTGATGGCGAGTTGCACTGGCCGTTCACGAGGCCTTATCTCAGGAGCGGAGCTTGACTGGCGCGCCTTGATCTCCGGGAGAGTGCTAGGACAACGGATAAGTCCATCTCCAATGGCTATGGAGCCATGGGACCTCCCGCCACCAGATATCATCACCAGCTCTGGATCAATGGGACCCTGGCTCGGGTTAAAGTCCTCCCCTTTCCTCGCCTTCCCCTCATCTCTATATCTCACGAGCTTGTTGTGGGAGGAGATGTTGGTGAAGTTGTTTGCATCATCGAGGTCCTTGACTTTCTTGTAAGAGCCAGTGTGGGCCATGGCATACAGGTCGTACACCTCTGGCACCTTATCCGCCTTATTGTGGCGTGCCTGAAAGAGAGAAACAATGAAAATTAGTAATTAAAGGGCTCAAGCTAGCATGATGAATGAATTGCATGAATCATGAAGCAAACCACATACCCAGTTGCGCCCGAACTGATATAAGTTGGAGCTGCCTTGATGGTGTGGCACACCTTCCATTTGGGCACGTTTGTCCTTGGCCTGGTTGTGGAGGGCTAGCCATTCTTGTGAGCACCACTCATCGACCAACACCTCCCAACAATCCATCCGATCCGCACACCATCTCGGAGGCGCCTAAGTTAGCAAATAGAAACTTGAGCGCTACGGCTAAGAATTACTAAATGAAGGAACTTAAGTAGAAGGCCTTAAGAATTACCTTCATGTACTGCTCCTTACTCAGGAACTTATCGCGGCACGCCGGCTTGGTCTTCTTGATACCACGCAAGGCGTAGTAGTCTCGAACAGCCTGCACCCGAGCCTCGTGCCGCAAGTTCTGGAGTAGGCGCTTGCAGACGTTCTGGATAACATTTGCGCAGTCCTCCTCGTATCCCTCCTCACACCTGTAGAATGTCTGCAATCAAATGAGACAATATTGATTAGTACAATTAATAACTAGCTAGTTGAAGATTTTGAAATGTGTAAAGGAGAAATTACCCAGAACGTCCTGATCACCATGTCTGCCCTCGTGTCGCACACGACACCGTCGATAATGACATCCGGCGGGGCCGGGGCAGCCACGTAGTGCTCCCAGCTCAACCCAAGCTCTGGAAGCCGACCCTCACCAGGCAACGTGACAAACCCCGGGAAGTTTTGCCGGCAAAGAACTCCAAGGACGGAGTTGGGCCGGCAGACACTATGATGGTGGTCCCAACCCTTGCAGCATGACAAGGCCAACGCATTAGTTATTTGAAGAAACGTGAATGCAGAAGGTACAAAAATATTAAATGCACTTACGTACCTCTTCCCATCAGGGAAGATCAACCACCTCTGCTTGCGGGTCGCCGGCACGGACGGGAGCCGTGTAGCACCACGCTGGTAGACGGTGCCACCCTCCTCCTCAAGATCAGTCGGCTCCCCGCCATCATCAGCATGGCCACTCGGCTCCTCGGGCTGATCCGGCCAGGTACCCCATCCGGACATGTGCTCCTCCGGGGTCTCGTGGGCCGAACTCTCGTGGGCCGAAGGGCAGTCGACCCGAGGCTCGTGGGCCCAAGACCCGTGGACCGGAGGCTCGTGGACCGGAGTCCGTGTAGCCTCCTCCTCGGACGAGTCCACCCTAGCAGTCACGTGCTCGGGTGAAACAGCTGGGGGTGGCGGCGAGGAAGGCGCCCTAGCAGTCACCCTACCTCCTCTCCCGCGACCACGTGCCCCACCTCCTCTCTTCCTACCTCGTCCCCTGCTGGGCACCGCGGTGGACGAAGAAGGGCCCGGCGGTGTGGACATACTGTCCAGCAACGCTCGGCGAAGAGGTACGTCTGGAATCGAAGACCTCAGACCACGCGCCGAGGAAGAAGGGGCCTTGGCGCGCTCCTGACCAGCGCCCACCATCTTTCAACACCTGCCATGACAAACAGTAAACGAAATTAGTACAACATAAAAAAAGACCGACATGAATAATAATATGTGTATCACTTAAGTGTATCATCATCAAGTACAACATTAAAAAATTTAATACCTGACACTACTAATAATCTCGATCAGTATCATCAATAAATGCATAATCATCATCATCACTATAATCAATGACGGGCTCATAGGGTTCAGTGGCATCAACATGTGCAAGGCCACCTTGACGTAATCGGTCAAGCAATGACAGGTCATCCGCAGCAGTAGCCTCTTCTTGTTCCGGCTCTTCTTGTTCCTCCTCTGGGGTGATGTCGGATTCACTGTCACTGTCTACTTCAATGTTTTGGGGTGAAGTATAGCGGTTCTTGAAACGCTTTTTGGAAAGACGTGTCTCTTGGAAGAATTCTCCTTCATATGTGTCTGGGTTAATGTGAGGTTCATAATCCTCTTCCTTTGGGGGAGATAGTCTAGCACGTGGCGGCACTTCATAAACGACATCCCAACCTTTCAGATTTGGATTAGTTTGGCAGGCCCACGGTAGATAGAATACTTGGGTCGCCTGTTGAGCCGTAATATAGACATCACGAACATCTAAATGGGTGCTTTGGTTGATTTCAACTAGCCCTATATGTTCATGAGTTCTTCTAGTCTCCTTCGGCTGAAACCAATAACATTTGAAGACTACGACATTCGGTGGGTTTTCACCATAGAATAGAAGTTCATAAATTGCTTCAACTCTCCCATAATACTCGGTACCTCCTTCGCCGATAGCAGATACACAACAATTTGTAGACTTTCGGTCGGCCATAGATAGCTCTTTGCCATAGGTACGAAAGCGATACCCGTTGATGTCGTATTTGTCAAATGAACGGACCTTATAGTCAAAACCATTAGCGACTTGTCTCAATTCGGCGTCCATAGACTCTGAATTAGCCTACAAGTTTAATATGAAAGGATTGTTGCATTACGCACAAATTAGCGAATGAAACCGGGATAGCCGCCTTCAAATTAGCCTACAAGTCTAATAGAAATTACCGTTTGTTTGAACCAAGAGATGAAACCGGGATAGCCGCCACCTTGCTTTGCGAGAAGCTCATACTCTTCGACAGAATCCTTTTGGATCACCGCTCCATACGAGAATAAGGCGACGTATCGACTGTATGAAATATCCAGGAATAAGAGCAGTTCAAAGGAAATAGAAGTTGGGAAACTATGTACCGAGAACTTACTCGATGTACGGCCGCACTTCTATCAGGTTGTTGAAGATATACAACGAAATGGTACGCCATTGTTCGTTATCCAAAGATACTGGATTTGAAACACTGGCTGGTGCGAGATTCCCTTTGAATAGGCTGAGGTTGGATCCACCCTTTTTAGGGTCGTCAGCATTGTACCGAGGCTTCGGATTATGCAAATGATGATTTTTGGCTTCGTAGTGTGCTGTTACGAAGTTTGCCGCCTCCTCAGTGATGAATGCCTCAGCCATCGATGCTTCAATTCTACGTTTATTTTTACATTTTTGTCGAAGCGTCTTCTGCATCCTCTCAGTTGGGTAGCACCAACGATTTTGCACGGGCCCCCCCAATCTTGCCTCGGTCGGGAGATGCAAAATCAAATGTTGCATTGGATTAAAGAAGCCCGGTGGAAAGATCTTCTCTAACTTGCAGATCAACTCCGGCGCCAACTCTTCCATTTCTTCTAGCACGCCAGGCGATAGTTCTTTCGCACAAAGAACACGGAAGAAATAGCTGAGTTCTGCCAGTACTAGCCATTCATCCTCAGGGATGAAGCCACGCAACATCACCGGCATTACCCGCTCAATCCATATGTGCCAATCATGACTCTTGAGACCAAATATCTTCAATTTATCAAGACTGGCTCCCCTCTGTAGATTCGCTGCATACCCATCGGGGAACATCAACTGCATTTTCACCCACAAGATAATTTCCCTCATAGCCGGCCTTCCAAGATTGAACCATGCCTTTGGCTTCGTCCAGTTCTGCTTTCCTTTCGGTTCTTTAATGTTTTGTAACGGCCTATCACATAGCGCCTCCAGATCGACTCTAGCCTTAGTATTATCCTTTGACTTCCCATCTATGCCGAACAATGTACCAAAAAGTGCCTCGGAGATATTCTTCTCAGTGTGCATCACGTCGATGTTGTGTGGGCAAAGGAGGTCTTTGAAGTAAGGCAGATCCCATAAGCATGTTTTGTGAGTCCAGGCGTGCTTAGAATTATACCCCTTGAAGTACCCTGGACTCTCGGGATCTGGCTCGAGAGCGTTTAACTGATCCAGGGTCTGTTGGCCTGTCAATGCATGTGGTGCAGAGTTTTTGACAACTCTACCTCTGATGAAGTTCTTCTTGTCTTTCCTGAACTTATGGCGAGGATTCAGGAACTCTCTATGGAGAGCCATTACTTGTGAGATGGCATCCAACTGACAAAGCTCAGTGTGCTCATGGAGCGGACGTTTTGAAGACTCCAACATTTCATTGAAGGCCTTTGCAGATTCCTCCATCTCCTCGTCCGAATCCCGAGCATCATCAAAGTCTTGCACCATGTTTTCCATACCGGTACCATGCTCGTCGGTGCGACGATGATCCACCTCAGCTCGGTCACGTTGGGCAGACTCACCATGAAATGTCCACACCGTATAATCGGGCGTAAAACCACTCTTCTGCAGGTGTTTGCCCATTTCAGCCTCTGTCCTCTTTTCCCAATTGCCGCACCGTAAACAGGGGCACCAGGTTTTCCTCTGGCCATTTGCAAATGCGGCTCGCACAAACCCCTTGGTTTTTGTGAACCATTCAGTGCTCCATTTGTTCTGACCAGTGTGACCGGTGTACATCCACGCACGATCACTCATCTTGACTTTCAGAGCTACTAGACACACAACAAATATATATATATAATTCACCATGTATGTATTCATCAGTTGATCTACTTTGTCAATTTTATTACGTCCATGCAACCTACACTCTAATAGGTAATGATAGGTCCTAATCCCACCCGAGTATGTTTAGATTGGGTTCATTTTCCCATGCTATGCCCCGGATCCTACGCAAAATTTCGGTAGCACCTCCCCGCTGTTCTCCTGATACACGTCTCTGCAATAAACAGAGAGGATGTGTACCCGGAGAACAACAGGGGAGGCACTGACGAAATTTATGCGTCGGATCCGGAGCAAAGCATATGGGAAAACGAACCCAATCTAAACATACTCGGGCTGTCCATGGATAGCGTTGGACAATTCGAAAGAATCAAGGTTATAAATATGCAAATGCATGCATATTTATAACTATGACGCTTTCGAACG